>NW_021318618.1:11867703-11904332 GCF_001605985.2 Dendrobium catenatum | reverse complement strand
AAAAGGATCCTTGTTGGCAGCCATGGGTTGCTTCGTCTAAGGGTACCTTGTAGACTTGGGTTGAGTATTTGTTTAAGGGGATAAATTTGAATCCACCTTAGCTAACAAAGGGCTTTGTGCCCTATCGATCATATCCTATTGATTCATATCTCAAGGATTTGATGCCATTAAGGAACGTATTGACTCTGGCCTTAATCGCGATTACGTGATGCCATTTGGCGGCAAAATCACTCGGTTCAGAGGAGCCTGGGTTATAATCGTTTATTCTGCGGTGCCATTTGGCGGCAAAATCGCCGGTCAGAGGACACGTACCACATCCTTATTGGCAGGAGATTGTTTGAGAATGGATCCTAGTGATATTTTAGACTAGGCTTTAGCTCTTTGTGAGCTGAAGTAGACTTTAATTTATCCACCTTGGCAAACTGTTACGGAGGGTGGATGGATTTTATTTTAAGTGATTTGATAGATGGATTTCAATTTTAAATATCTTTGGGATTTTGGGATTTTTAGAATTTTGGATTTTTGGGAGCTTTAAATTTCGTAAGTATTTGGGTGGAACTTAAAATATTTGGAATTAACCTCTCCGGTTGAGATCTGCATTCAACACGGCTGTCATCGAGGTGTAGGAGGTCATTTCCATTAATTAAATCTTGTCGTCCCTCTCAACTTGCTGATAGGGGATCGAATTTTATAGGTTTCAGACCTTTGTTGGTGAGTATTCTTTATTGAAGGCCTTGAATGCCAAATATAAATGTATAAAATAAATATTTCGACCGTCCTTGCGGCCATATATTTATTTAATGGTCGAACCGTGTCAACTCCTATCTACCCGTATAGGAGGATCGGGTTTTATAGGTTTCAGACCTTTGTTGGTGAGTTTTCTTTATTGAAGGTCTTGAAGGCCTAATATGAATGTATAAATAAATATTTCGACCGTCCTTGCGGTCGTATATTTATTTAATGGTCGAACCGTGTCAACTTATATCTACCCGTATAGGAGGATCGGGTTCAGACTTAGACTCACCATTGGACCCGTGCAGCATCCCTAGGCGTCACGTGTGCATCAATAACATGCTCGCCGGGATCCACGCGGGTGTTTGGGGGCATTTTATAATTATTTATTGAACATTATCGACTCCTATCTACATGCTTAGGAGGATCAAGTTCAAATTTATTGATCAGTGTAGCATCTCTAGACGTCACGTATGTATCAATAACACGCTCGTTGGGGCCCATGCGTGTGTGATTGTATTTACTACTTTCGTGTACCTATGTGCATACATATTACTATATATGTGCAGGGGTACTTTGAAATATTTTAGTTTTGCAGGTAACTGCCATTTGATGCACACAACATTCTATTTGAGAACTTATATACGCCGTTTGTCCGCTAATAAGAGTGTTGCGGATCCGGTGGCGGTATTATCTGGATGTCATGAGGCACTTCATCATCTTGATGTTGACTCCCCTTTCTCGTTCCCGGGAGGTCTTTCTTGAAATTTGTGACTGTTGCTTTGAAAGAACTCATTTCAAGATCTTCAGTATAGTAGACCTTTGCATAGTTGACCTTCAAAATGAATAGATGCATCGAGGTGCACTTGTTATTCCTAGTATTCATGGATGTTAGAACTATTTTCTTCCCAAATTTAAAACCACGAGGAAATTTTGAAACACCAGGAAGTTTAGTTCAAATTTGTTCAAACATTTCTTCCATTATGCTGGGAGGTGTCCTTCTCCATACATCGAGTTGTCTTCATACCCGGCGAACTCGCAAATCTCAATCACCGCTGTTGTAGGTGATATCTGTACTTGTGTCCACAAGGGTTCGTTGTACTTACAATATACCCACTGTTATTATCCACAAGTGGCTCGTGTTTATTTACAGGGACTCGTTGTATTTACTACGACCTCCTGGAAATGTTCGTAGAAGAGCCACTGTTCCTGTATCATATTCATCTTTCACCAATCTCAGGTGGTTTGATGTACTTGTTTGCAAGGACGGATCTTCCACTATCAATTGACAGTGTTGCCATCTCAATCTTGTAGGTATTATCGTAGAAGTCTATTACATCTGCATTATGTCCGCCTTTGTCATTTACAGCTTATTTGCGGCGATGGGTCCTCCGCCTCCGCTATTGATCTCAAGTGTCGCCTTCTTCAATCAACAGGCATTGTTGCTTGTGTTAGAGATTCCAACAGTGCATATGGGAGAAATTTGCAACTCCTTGTCTTCCGAGATGATTTTCCATACGCATGATGAGTTTGATATCATACCTCTCAACATTTTATTCCAAATGAATGATCATTACATAAGAGAAATTCCAAGTTAAAGCACATGCGTCTTTATTTTCTTGCATGAGGCTTGAATGATTTCTTCCAATTATCATTTGCATTGAAATGAAAATTCTTTTAACATTTTGAAATTCTTTATTGATCATTTATTTCAAATCAAGCTTCAAGTTATTTGAATTCAGTTAGAGTTCGCCATCCACTTAGATTCAATTTACAATCGTGTTCAAGTTCTTTATGATCCTCTGCATTGCTCTTTCAAGCTCAGATCAAGTTCAAATCGAAGTCTTTGTTTGATGTTCTAGTCTTGTTCAAGTCCTCTGCAGTCCACAATTGATTCAAGCCTTTGTGATCATTTCAAGCTCAATTTTTCTTGGTCAGATTTGATTTAAGCCTTTTGCTCGTTTATTAGAGTTTAGTTCATTTTATTGTCCAAATCACTGTCCAAATGGAGTCCAAGTTCTTGTTCTTTTGAGTTCAAGCCAGGTCAAATGCAGTCTTATGTTTACACAAAATTTCGGAAGCCTCCCGGCGTCTCCCCTGTTTAGGAGAAAACTACAGGAAACTGGGCATTCCCACCACGCTAAGAAAAATATGTATGTTAAGTGTCCTCGAACAAGGACACCGCGGCCGTATTTTTTTCATCCCCCACCACGCTAAGAAAAGCGTGTATGGGTCTTCTACAAGTACCTGTTGCTAGAGAAAAGCAATAGTTTCCCATCAGGTATAGAGTCGCGTACGGGTACTTAAGATTATCCTAGCCACGTTAGGAAAATCGTGCACTAGGCTTACCTGCCTCGTCATATGTGTTGCACCGGGTTCCCTCCTACCATGCTAAGAAAAGCGTGTATATGTGGTTGACCGGTTTGTCACACACAGCAAGGACAGGATTTTGGAGTCGAGCGCTGCTTACCTACTTCGTCGCAGTGGTTGCGTCGGGTTTCCTCCTACCATGCTAAGAAAAGCATGTATAAGCGGTTAACAGGCTCGTCACGAGCGTCGAGGCAAGGCAAGAGTTTTTTTTTTAAATAATCATAATTAATAGAGACTAATTATAATTAATAATAATTAATTATTATTATGCAACAGGGAGAGAGATCGAGAGAGAGAGAGAGAGAGCGAGACGTCGAGCAAAAGAGGCAGAAGGCCTCATTTTTTCGGTATTTAACAACGCGAGGTCGTGCGAGCGACGTGGGGAGAAGCGATGTCGGTCGTGCGAGCGATGTGCGAGCTGCGTCGAGGACGTTCGGGATGGGGCAGAGCAGGTATCACCATTTTTTATTTTTATTATTATTTTTGGTACACAGATCAACAGAGATTAAGGAACTTTTTTGGCTTACTAAACCTTTTAATATTACTTTGAAGATAAAAGATACTAGATAAGAATGAATGTGATGCATAAGTGCGTGTGAATTATAGGATTAATTATTCTGTGCGGACGCCGAACGCCATCTGGAGACCAACTAGAATGTACAACGTCACCCCTGTGCTCCGTACCGCTTGCGTGACACATTCTGGTTGGTCTCTGGACGGCGTTCTGCGTTCGATCTCCATACAAAATAATTTCTCAAATTATAGAGGAATTAAATTAATGTGTCATACATTAAAATTGTGGGAGAGAGTAATTGAGCATAGGCTACGATGTGACATTAATACTTCTTATAATCAGTTTGAATTTATGTCGGGTATGCCTACTATGAAAGCTATATATTTATTGAGAGGTTTGATGGAGAAGTATAAAGAAATTAAGGATGATGTGCATATGATATTTATTAATCTAGAGAAAGAATATGATAATGTTCCGAAAGAAGTGCTATGGAATGTTAATAATGCTTATATTCAAGTCATTAAGGATATGCATACAAGATTTGTTACTTGTGTTCAAGCACAATGTTATTTGACCAAGCATTTTCCTATTTTAGTTAGATTATATCAAGGATCAACTTTTAAGTCCATATCTTTTTGCTTTAGTCATGGATGTTCTTCCTAGACATATGCAGGAGGATGTAACTATATATATGCTTTTTGCTGGTGATATTATTCTCGTTGATAAGACTAGAGAGAGGGAGTTGGTGAAATAGTTGAATTATGGAGGTCAACTTTAGAATCTAAAGGTTTTTATTTGAGTAGACCTAAATTCAAATACATCGAGTGCAATTTTAGTAAAAATAGATTTAGTGGTGGGATTGTGACATTGGGTGATCAAGTCATTAAAAAAAGTTAACATTTTAGATATCTCAAGTCTATTGTTCAAAAAGATGGTGAAATAAATGGGAATATTAGTAGTAGAGTTCAAGTTAGATGGTTAAAATGGAGGAATGTATCAGACCAGTTGTGTGATAGAGAACTACCTCTCAAATTTTAGAAAATATTTAATAAAATGTTGATGAGACCTGTAATGTTTTATGATGCAGCATGTTGGCCATTAAAAGGGAAGCATAAAATTAAGTATTGAAGAGATGAGGATGCTTAGGTGGATGCATGGCTTTACACTTAGAGATAGAATGCGAAACAAGTATATGTTGTGAATCCTCTCAAGTAAAAGAAACTAAACTCTTAAATATCAATGCGCCTTTTGGTGTAATTGTCATAATTTCATTAAGAAACTCTGCAGTTATGTGTGCTCATCCTAGAGAAATTCTGGGATGAGTGACCTCTGAAAAATTACACCAACATGACAAAATCGTGAGGCCCTTATGTCAAAGCGGATAATATCTCAATAGTTAATACTTTGAGCTATTACAAATGGTATCAGAGCAATACACCAACCAAAAGATTAGAACTAAGTGCCATATAAGACAAAGTGCTACGCCATCGGAGCCACCTCTTAAACCTTGTATGGGACAAAGTGCTATATGGCGGGAGTCTCCACTTGAACTTGTAGGGGTTACCTCTAAAATTCTATTTGCATGATGGATGATTATGTGATAAAATGTTAATGAGGACGTCAATTACTTAAGTGAGAGAGATTGTGACTCCTTAAGCAAAAGAAGATAAACTCTTAAACATTAAGATGCTTTTTGGTATAATGGTTGGATTTTCATTAAAAAACTCCATAGTTAAACGTGTTGATCCCAAAGAATTCCTGGATGGGTGACCTCCTGGGAAGTTACACCAATAGGACAAAATCATAAGGCCCTTAGGTTAAAGCGGACAATATCTCGATAGTTAAGAGTTTAAATTGTTACATATATGCGAAGAGGTTGGAATGGCTCTAGTGGCAGATAAGATTTTAGAGAGTCACCATAGATGATTTGGTCACATTAAACATCAGCATTCCGATGACCCTATTAAAAACGTAGATGTATTAAATCTGCCCTATGTTAAGAAAGGTAGAGGTAGACTTAAAAAGACTTAGTTAAAAAGTATTAAAAATGACCTTTTTTTTATTAGATTTAAATGAGAATTTGACTCTTAATGGGATACAATAGAGAAAAAGGATTCATTAGCCGACCACACGTAAAATATTTACTTCATTTTCTATTGCGTCAAAACTGTTTGCTTCATAATTACAAAAAATTAGTTTATAGGATCCCAAACCCAAGTCAAGGGGGTAATATCTAACCGCTTGAAATTGCTCCCTAATCATCGCCAATCTGACTGTCTAAAAATATAAGATTAATATGGTAGCTCAAATTTACTATGCCAGTCAATTTATCCAAAATAAACCTAGTTGATCTGTTTATGTTAATTCTACTTTTCAATAGTCAATTTCAGTTTTGATGAACTAAAACTACTAATTGGGGTTGATTTTGAATTCTTAGTGTTGGCGAGATGCATCAAATGAAAAGTTTGTACATATATTCTTTTTCAAATAATGTAGTTTAATACATACTATCTTGACGTAGTTAAGTTTCTTATAAACATTGCATTCACCTTCTATTTGCCTTCTCTACTTTAACAAGCTTAATCTACGAAATGACAGAAGTCACAGAAACCAAAATTACTTTTGTGGTTTAGACTTTAGAAGGATTCAACGGTAAAAATAGTCAATTTGATTAGGGCTTCACACTATCAGATTCAAAAGAGGTCATTCATATTTGGGTTAGATATACAATGTAATTCTATCAGACACATGATAACTAATCAACAATAAAAAATTATTTAGATCAGACCAAAAAACACCATAATTTTGATTAGTAAGTTCCACTCTTGATGCTTTCAGTTTATAGTGTAAAAAATAGCCTAGCCCTCGTCAAAAAGGAGTAAGGCATATATAAATTTTATGATTGCACAATATTTGCTGTTTAGTATTTCACAACATACTTTTGATAAGAAGGAAAAGTAAGAATCCAGAAAAAATATGAAAATAAATTGAGAAAAAGGAAGATCATTTTGATAAAGGATTTCCTAAAAAATTTGACTAAGCCAAATAAAAACACCAACTATAGTTTGCCTACTTTTCAACAGCCAAATTGCTAAATAAAATAACAGACCAAATCAAGGATGAAGGATACTGGCAGAGACTTTGACAAAAATTGTTACTTACAATGCACAATAATTTTATCAGGAAATGATTTAGCAAATTGGTTTGCCCCAAACAGCCAGTCAGTAGTACTGCAAAAAGAATATGCCACTGTAAACAATCTGGCTATAAAGAAAAGGACTAATCATGAAATCTAGAATAATTTTTTATCAAACAATGACTTCAAAACGTAGAAAATTAGTTGTAGCATCTGCTAAGTGAAATTTTATTAAGATTTCAATGCTAGCTTACTTTGAGACTACTACTAGAATTTAGGAATCATAAATCAGTTGTTCTCTATAAGGTTCATGAAACAATTCCAAATGACATCTGTCTCCAGATTAAAAATCGAATAGGCCACATCTTGTTTATATTCCCCGCATTCTAGCTAATGTATTATTACTTTACAACATTTAAATTGGGTTCAAAATTAGTGAATTGCCCAAATGACTAGATTGTGTTTATGCAAGTCAAAAGTGTTTGTATTTCATTTTGAAATTAACTTCAAGCATTTATTTCGTAAAAAGTGGATGAAACCATATCTTTACTTTGAGAACCCCACCCTCCATCATACTTAGAGTTAGGGTGATGCCGAACTAAGTATGATTTAAATGAATGTGAGAAGAACTTGCACTTTTTGAATAAGAGCAATAAGAATTAAAACATTAGTCACTTAATGATAATAGAAAACAAAAGAGAGGTGGCTCCGCTTAGGCCAAATTACAAGCTAATAGTTAAGATCACCAAAACAATTAAAATTTTAACATATGCAAATTTAGAGGATTTTCAATAGCATCCCTAGGTTAACAATGATATTAGAATGCATAGAAAGTCAAAACTCATGCCCTACATTTACTAAGCATTGACATATAGTTTTGCATGATTCCTTGTGCTTGATTCATAACCTACAAGAGAAGAAGATTAGGGAAAAGTTCACCCTTGACGTGGCACGGCAGTAATTTGCCACTGAACGGTGGAAAGCTACTCTTCGATGTCTTTGGACAAGCTGAAGATGATACGCTCCAAATACTCCTCGGCGGAACTGTCTACTTCCGGATTGACATTGAAGAAAGGCGAACGGAGGATGTCGACGAAGCCTTGTTTGTTGTAGATGAAACCGGAGTCAAGATCGGGATAGGCCATGCATCGATTTTCGTAGGGTTGAAGTGTTGTAGATGAAGTCCTTGGCTCTACTTAAAAACTTCCCTTGAGAGAGAAGTTTCTTTCAAGAACCCAAGTGGAAGAAAGGGTGAGAGGTGGCTGGCCAAAGGAAGGGGCTTGGGAAAGAAATTGGTTCATATTTTGTGGAGAGATGATGGAGGGAATTAATAAATTAATTCCCTAGTCAATCCTTCAATTTAGAAAGGATTTAATGGGGATTTGGAAAGAGGAAGGGGGTGGGTAAGAGAGAGGGAGAGGCTTTGAATTCTTCCCAAAGAGAGAGGCTTGAAGTTTGGAAAGTATCCAAGTGGGGCAAGGAGGGGGCCAGCAGCAACATTAAAATGAATGAGAAAGAAATAGCACCGTTCATAGTCAGAACCAACAAACTATTTTCATCACCGTAACCATCATCATTATTAGCCTAATCCCAACTGCTTGGGATTGGCATTATGAATCCTCATTCTTCCATTCATTCCACTGGAGTTCAAAACAATACGTTAGCTCTATTTTGGGAAAATCATTTTGCACTTATAACCAAATTACTTTTGGATTGACCATTTCCTAACTAAGCAACTATATTCATTTATCTAACCAGAGCACCTGCTACCGTTATCGTACATGCCTAAAGCACTTTTAAAAATTCATTTTTTTTATTATTTTTCGTTTAGCAAGTGCTAGTAAAATATAAGGGGAATTCTTAGGTGTTTATGTATCTAACACCTACATATTTATGTTTACATATATAACATCCTAACCACTAAATGATAAAAAATACTACTAATATTAACTAATCAAATGTGAAATACACCTTTTCATGCATATGTTTGAATTTCATTTAGATACTAAGGAGCTATATAATTAAATATAAATGTTTTGGTGGTAAGCATGTAAATCCCCAAAATATAACCATTCCTCAATCTAGTTTTACGATAACTCCATCTTAACATTCTAACTTTTATCACACTCAACTATTCTATCAATGCTTTTTTTGTTACATGAAAAAGTAAATATAAATATTTTAGTGGAAGATTTTAAAAGTATTCATGGTGGCTATGAATTTGATGACCTTAATATCCTTAATGAAAATAAAGATATTTGTTTTTATCATCGTATTAGTAAAACTAAAGTTAGAGAGGCTTTAAATAAAATGAAGAGTGGAAAAGTAGTCGGACCTACTGATATTATAGTAGAAATATGAAAATATTTAGGAGATTAAGGAATTTTTTGGCTTACTAAACCTTTTAATATTACTTTGAAGACAAAAGATACTAGATGAGTGAAAAAAGAATGTATTACTTTCTATTTTTAAGAATGAATGTGATGCACAAGAGTGTGTGAATTATAGAGGAATTAAGTTAATGTGTATCATACATTAAAATTATGGGAGGGAGTAATTGAGCATAGGCTACAATATGATATTAATACTTCTTATAATCAGTTTGAATTTATGTCGGGTATGCCTACTATGAAAGCTATACATTTATTGAGAGATTTGATGGATAACTATAGAGAAAATAAGGATGATGTGCATATGATATTTATTAATCTAGAGAAAGAATATGATAAAGTTCTGAAAGAAGTACTATGGAGAGTTTTAGAAAAAGAAAGGAGTTAATAATACTTATATTCAAGTCATTAAGGATATGTATACAAGATTTGTTACTTGTGTTCAAGCACAAGGTGATTTGACCATGTATTTTCCTATATCTGTTAGATTACACCAAGGATCAGCTTTAAGTCCATATCTTTTTGCTTTAGTCATGAATTTTCTTACTAGACATTTGCAAGAGGATGTAACTATATATATACTTTTCGTTGGTGATATTATTCTTGTTGATAAGACTAGAGAGGGGGAGTTGATGAAATAGTTGAATTATGGAGGTTAACTTTAGAGTCTAAAGGTTTTTATTTGAATAGGCCTAAATTCGAATACATAGAGTGTAATTTTAGTAATAATAGATTTAGTGGTGGGATTGTGACATTGGGTGATCAAGTCAATAAAAAAAAATTCACGTTTTAGATATCTCAAGTCTATTGTTCAAAACGATGGTGAAATAAATTGGAATATTAGTAGTAGAGTTCAAGTTGGATGGTTAAAATGGAGGAATGCATCCGACCAGTGTCATAGAGAAGTACCTCTCAAATTTTAGAGAAAATTTTATAAGATGATGACGAGACCTGCAATATTTTATGATGCAGTATGTTGGATATTAAAAGGGAAGCATAAAATTAAGTATTAAAGAGATAAAGATGCTTAAGTGGATGCATGGCTTTACACTTAGAGACAGAATGCAAAACAAGTATATATTATAAATCCTCTCAAATAAAAGAAGCTAAACTCTTAAAAATTGAAGCATCTTTTGGTGTAATGGTCATAATTTTATTAAGAAACTCTGCAGTTAAGCGTGCTCATCCTAGAAAAATTCTGAGATGGGTGACCTCTGAGAAATTACACCAATAGAACAAAATTGTGAGGCCCTTCGGCCAAAGCGAATAATATCTCGATAGTTAAGAGTTTGAGCTGTTACAAATGGTATCAGAGCAATACACTAATCAGAAGATGAGAACTACGTACCATACAAGACAGTGCTATGCCATGGGAGACACCTTTTGAACCTTGTATAGGACAAAGTGCTATGTGGCGGGAGTCACCATGTAAACTTGTAGGGGCTACCACTAGAATTCTATCTGCCTGATGGATAATTATGGGATAAGATGTTAACGAGGGCGTCAATTACTTAAGTATGATAGATTGTGAAACTCTTTAAGTAAAAGAAGATAAACTTTTAAATATTAAAGCGCCTTTTGGTATAATGGTTGAAATTTTATTAAAAAACTTCATAGTTGAGAGTGCTGATTCCGAAGAATTCCTGAATGACTGAACTCCTAGGAAGTTACACAAATATGACAAAAATAGTGAGGCACATAGGACAAAGCGTACAATATCTCAATAGTTAAGAGTTTGGGTTATTACATATATGTGAAAAGGTTGGAATAGCTCTAGTAGTAGATAAGATTTTAGAGAGTCACCATAGATGATTTGGTCACATTAAACATTGATCTTCCGATGACCCTATTAAAAAAGTAGATGTATTAAATTAATCCGCCCTATGTTAAGAAAGGTAGAGGTAGACCTAAAAAGACTTAGTTAGAAAGTATTAAAATGATCTTTTTTATTAGATTTAAGTGAGAATTTGACTCTTAATAGGACACAATAGGGAACAAGGATTCATATAGCCGAACACACATAGTGAGATAAAGGTTCGTTGTTGTTATGGTGGTGGTGGTGATTGGAAGTATAATTGTTAGTTTCAATTATACAACCAAAAATCAAAGTGTATGTTACTTTCCAAGGAGGTTAGCATAAGAAAAGTTGGTTTCGATAACTTGAAAAATATTTCATTTTCTATTGCGTCAGAACTGTTTGCAACATAATTACAAAAAAATAGTTTATAGGATCCCAAACCCAAGTGAGGTAATATCTAACCGCATGACAATGCCCCCTAATCATCGCCAATCTGATTGTCTAAAATTATAGGATTAATATGGAAGCTCAAATTTACTATGCAAGTAAATTGATCCAAAATAAACCTATTTGATCTGTTTATGCTAATTCTATTTTTTAATAGTCAATTTCAGTTTTGATGAACAAAAACTACTAATTGGGGTTGATTTTGAATTCTTAGTGTTGTCGAGATGCATCAAATGACTAGTTTGTACATATATTCTTTTTCAAATAATGTAGTTTAATACATACTATGTTGATATAGTTAAGTTCCTTATAAACATTGCATTCACCTTCTATTTGCCTTATCTACTTTAACAAGCTTAATCTACGAAATGACAGAAGTCACAGAACCCAAAATTACTTTTGTGGTTTAGAAGGGTTCAACAGTAAAAATAGTCAATTTGATTAGGGCTTCAAACTATCAGATTCGAAAGAGGTCATTCATATTTGGGTTAGATGTGATACAATCTAATTCTATCAGACACCTGATAACTAATCAACCATAAAAAAATTATTTAAATCAAACCAAAAAAAACACCATAATTTTGATTAGTAAGTTCCCCTCTTGATCCTTTCAGTTTATAGTGTAAAAAATAACCTAGCCCTCGTCAAAAAGGAGTAAGGCATATATAAATTTTATGATTGCACAATATTTGCTGTTTAATATTTCACAGCATACTTTTGATAAGAAGGAAAAGTAAGAATCCAGAAAAAAATATGAAAATAAATTGAGAAAAAGGAAGATCATTTTAATAAAGGATTTCCTAAATAATCTGACTAAGCCAAATAATATTACCAACTATAGTTTGCTTACATTTCAACAGCCAAATTGCTAAAGAAAATAACAGACCAATTCAAGGATGAAGGATACCGGCAGAGACTATGACAAAAAATGTTACTTACAATGCACAATAATTTTATCAGGAAATGATTTAGCAAATTGGTTTGCCCCAAACAGCCAGTCAGTAGTACTGCAAAAAGAATATGCCACTGTAAACAATCTGGCTATAAAGAAAAAAACTAATCATGAAATCTAGAATAACTTTTTATTAAACAATGACTTCAAAACGTAGAAAATTAGTTGTAGCACCTGCTAAGAGAAATTTTATTAAGATTTCAATGCTAGGTTACTTTGAGATTACTAATAGAATTCAGGAATCATAAATCAGTTGTTCTCTATAAAGTTCATGAAATAACTCCAAATGAAATCCGTCTCCCAATTAAAACTCGAATATGCCTACATCTTGTTTATATTCCCCGCATTCTAGCTAATGTATTATTACTTTACAACATTTTAATTGGGTTCAAAATTAGTAACTTGTCCAAATGACTAGATTGTGTTTATGTAAGTCAAAAGTGTTTGTATTTCGTTTTGAAATTAACTTCAAGCATTTATTTCGTAAAAAGTGGATGAAACCATGATAGTTCAAGTCCAACTTTTTACACCAAGTTCTTTGTTACATACCCTTAACCCTCTTTACCTTCATAAATCTTGAAGTGATAAATTATGTGGTGGCCATAAATCCATGATAATTAAAATGAATAAATGCTTTATTTTGTAATAACATCACACAATCATTTTTAAAACAAATAATTTTTTTTTTTGCTATTGTTAGCCGTTTACTCATATCATTAGATTTTGTATAAGATTGGTGCAATTTTCATAAAAAAATAATTATTTTCTTCTATAAATTGTATAAAATACCTGTATTATTTTGTTCTAGAAAATATAACAAAGTACTTATTGAATAATGTCTAACCCTAATTTTTTTTTTCTCTGGTATCATGTTCATATAAAAAGAACATAACAATAAAAAAAACAACAACCAGCTTCCAAGTAAACAATTTTAGCAGATCCATTACTTACAGAATCATCGAGTAAGGTTCGTCAAGAAAAAAAAAAATGTTACAATTATCTGTAAGCATGGAAAGGAAAAAGGGATTCATGTGAACCCAAAGATAATATTATTTGAATAAGAAGAATTCTCACTACCTGCACTACAATCAAACAACTAATCAACAACATAAGCTTAAACTTCGAATTCTAAAAGAATACCATTCAAATTGATCAAATAAATGATAAAGAACCACAGCAATTCGCAATTAGAAATCCCGAATCTCACAAAATAAACAGTTCAAGTAAAAAATCCCTAGTTTGCCTTTCAGGAATCATGACTGTCGTTAGAAGTCACCTGCCGAGGATTCCGTGGACCATTACAACAAGATGGTCGGGCGGTGATGGGGAGAGCTCGGGACAAGAGCTCCACATGTCCAGACCTCCATCGGGATTATCCTCTGAGCTAACTACTCCATCTAGCTCGTAGCTCATCTTTCCCTGCTCCGCAATCAGTAGTACATTACTGATCAATGAATCAATCCAGAAACTCAGGAGGGAAGGAGGGAGGGAGAGAGAGAGAGAGAGAGGGGGAAGAACGCTTGCCGATACTGTTGATGCTTACCCGATCTAACAGACTTAAAAAAACGGGATTTTGCATTAATAACAATTAAGATTATCCTATTTCAACGTTTAATATTTGTTAAACTAATATTTCGTTTACACCCATCCTCTCTCTCTCTCTGTACTCAAAATACTCAAACCTCAAACCCAGTGATCGAAATACTGAAACTCTTAAGAATAAAGAGGAGGTAAGAAAATCTCAACAAGACGTCACTTCCAGCAAAATCTCACGGTTAAAGTCATCAACGACACGGCTACATGCCAAGGAAATGAGGAATTCACATGCGCCACATGAGCGATAAGTGACAGAAAGCTAAATGAGAAGTGCCCTTTTTAGGGAAAACTATTAGGTCTGAACACCGGACATTGAGATAGGTCCTAACATCCATAAAAAATTTGACACATATAGTACACTTTAGTTGTGTTTTTTCATGCGCTTTGCTTGTGTTTTACCTAGACTTTAGTTACACTTTAGTTGTGCTTTAAGTACGCTTTTTGACTGCACTTTATCTGTGCTCTACCTACGATTTAGTTGCGCTTTAAATATTCTTTTTGACTGCGCTTTAGTAGTGTTTTTGGTGCACTTAACTTAAAGTTCTGCTGACACATTAAATATATTGAATATCCACATGTCCACTCCACGTGTCAATATTTTATTGACTTCTAGACCTATCTTTACGTCCAGTGTCCGGATCTAATAATTTTTCCTTTTTTAAAGGGAGGAAATAAATGAAAAATTAGGAAAACATTTTTTATATTATTTAAAGAATTAAATATTATATGAATAAATAAATATTTTAAATACTAGATATATAAATAAAAGAATTACGAATATTAGGCATGTAAATGTCATTAAAATTTTATTTCTAGCATTAAAATATTCTAATATAGTACAAAAAATATGACTAATGATAAAAAACATATTTAAAAAAAGTTATCTTGATATTTATTATTTTATCATAAATTTTATATCAAATATCTTCTTTTTATATATTATATTAAAATTGAAATCATTCGATTTTTATATTTTAATGAAAGAGAAACTTCATGATTTTACTTATTTGAGTTCAGTCTAATCGGGAATTAATGTTAGGACGATTCTGCTGATCCAAATAAAAAAAATCCTCATATTATTAGCAGTCGGGACATTCTATCTATTTGAATTTTAAATAGTTTATATAGTAATTATATTAAAAGATATTACGGTTCAAATGATAAATTTAAATTAAACTATATCAATCAAAACTTAAGGATTCATTTTCACTAGTTAGTTAGCAACAACTTATAAAAATGAAAACTCGAAGGTTATGTAAATCATAGTTTTTTTTCTCCGCAATTTTGGAGTTTTTTAAAGAAAAAAATAGAGAGTTAAAAAAGATAGCTGGGTTTAAGAGAGAAGAGAGAGGAGAAATATAGATTGACTTCTATTTTTTAGCTTACTAATTTCTAGTAAATTATGCTTTTATGCTAACCTCTTCCCTGTATAGATAAAAATTAGCCTCTTGAAAGCGTGAGGCGATAGCACAATATATGGAGGGAGAGAGAGAGGGTGTAAAGGAGTTTAAGGGGAAAATTATTACGTCCGGTGTCCGGATTCGCCCGGACACCAATCTAGACGTGTTACGTCACTGAGATACACCCGGGTCCAATGTATCCGGATAACATGACGCATCTGAATTGATGTCCGGACGGTCCGGTCACCAGACGTAATAATTCACTTAAGGACGGCATTTTCTAAATGAGGCTACAAGCCTACAACAATTATGAAATAAAGGATAACTTGTTACGATTGTTAATGAAAGAGAAGAATCGGGTGAGGTTGAGCTTTTAGAAGTGACAGAAGAGAGACTGAGAGTTGAGGGTGGATATATGCTCGTAACGAGGAAAAAAATGTAAGATTGAAAATTTGTATTGTAAAAGCTGCTTATCAATAAGTCATAAAAAGCTAGCATTTACAAATGTGAACGCATATATTGACAACAATCTAAATAGAACTGAAAAGGGGGGAAAAAAAAATTCAATTATTTTCTTAAGCCTCCTCGGATCCCTTTTTAGAGAGCCACACTAAACTTAAAAACATCCATATCAGACTATCAGAGAGAGGTCAGATCAGGCCAAGTTAAATCATTATTTGCCACTGTTATAAGAGAGGAATCTTAAAAAGGTATCAACTACGAAGAAGTTATACATTTTTTTTTTCAGCTGATGCAGTAATTACAACAAAAGAGTAATAAATTTCACTATAGTATACCTGCAACTTTTTTATGGGTGATAAAAATTCAAAATTTATGCGTTCTATTGGCCAAAAAATTAGAAAAAAGAAAATTTTACAAAAAAAGGCCACAGCTTTTGAGCCTAATTAGGAGCTAGAATTCGCACCTAATAAATAATGCGCCTAAACAATAAAATGTATAACTCTTGAAAATTTCCAGCAGGAAGCTTTTGAAATATAATTCAAGAACCGGGCGGAAAATACGGATATCGAAAAATCACAATTCTGCTTTGGATTCCAAGTCATCTTTCTTATCAGTGTCTGTAGAAGAAGGGATTTGTTGAATCTCCAACTCTTCCCCTAATACTCTTGATGTGAGTAGTCTTGCCTCAGCATCAAGATCAACCCACTCTGGAACTATTCTTTTAGCACTCTGAAGAAGAAGAAGAACATAAACATTCTTAGGAAAAAGATATTATATCAAGTAAGATTTAAAAAATTTAAGATTTAAATATTATATCAAAATTTTAGTCAAATGGGGCTCAGGAGTTTATTAGTTTTCTCTTATAGATAAATACAATGCATGAGAAATTAGTAAAAATGTATAATACACTCATCACAAAATAAGCTAAATGATTTCAAGAGCCATCATTATCTTGAAACTTCATTCTCATATCTTGAGCCATTTTTTATTTCTTTTTTGTAAATCTTGTAAATCTAATTTAGTAAATTCTGAAGGTGTTCAGTCCTGAAAATAGTTTCGCATAATGGATCTTCAATCTGGTTCATAGTAATAAATTATTTGACAAATATTATTTATGATTAAGGATTTTTAAAAAAGAAGTAAAATGAAGAGAAGTGTAAAACACGTAGATCTTGCTAGCCCCAGCTTTACAAAATTCAAGCTTTAGCATAAAATGCGAGGAATAAGAGATGTAAGATTTATTAAATCCCAGCTAAATCTTACAAACAAACAGCTCCATCGGGTAGAAGGAAAAAGAGAAAAGCCGGCAGCAGATATAATTCCTGGTTATTTAGAATAGTACCTGGAGTTTTGGTTCCTTGGTCATTGGATTGTTACAGAGATCAATGGTTTTAGCCTTAAACTTTGTCGAATTTCCGCACCAAGATTCACACCAAAGCCATTCTTGAGGAAGGGAAAATATCGGTACTGTGTGCTGAGCATAGTTTGGTAAATCCTGAAAATCAAACAAATGTTTTAAGTTGTGCTTGTTTATGACATAAACAGGCTTAATCTAAAAGCGTAATGAAAGAAAGACCAAGAGAGGTCGGAAGACTTCAATAAAAAAAAAATACAAATGGCTAATATTGCAGTCCACCAGCTCAAATGTTTCTACCCCCTGAAAATATTCTTCTTTCTTTTTCTTTATTTAAAAAAAAAATGGATATGAATATCTTAACCTAAATTAGTTCAAGATGGATCTTAGAACAACTGATTTGCATTGAGATTAATGTAATATAAATTTTGATTGATTAATCATATATTGCATTCATCTCATAACAAATATAATACTTATAAATCCAATTATCTTGATCAAAATGTTTTCCAATCATAAAATAGTAGCATAAATTTGGAATCCCCAACTACAAAACTATGCCAAAATTTAATCAGCCCAATTGCAAGAAAAATTCAAATTCAATAAAGAGCAGTACGTTCCATATATAAATAATTTATATCTAAGACAAAAGCTACTTAAACAAACAATAAAAAATGGAAAACAATCAGATAGTCATGGTATATAATAGCCGCTTTTACTAGAAAGAATTATATCAAAAAATACCAAAAGATGGAGAAAGCTTTGTCAAATTATTAAAATATTTCTTCCAAGCTAAATAATATTTCTATTTCCAAATGCTCAATTTGAATAGACATAGTGAGCATCAGGTTCAGAAAGAAAAGATAGATGTATATCACCTGGTCAAGATTGGAAAGGCTATTTGGGTCTTTACTAAGGGTCTCATAATATACCCTTAGCGTGTCTCCTGCTGCCATTTGCCTAAATTTCACCAAATCAACAACATACAGAGCGCTGATGGAAAATAGAAAAAATTATATTAGAAAGGTTATAATAAAAAAGATATATATCATCTGCTAAGGATATAAGATAAAAATTTTTGCACCTTATATGATATGGCCTTCCACGTAAATGGTCCTTCCAAAAACCCTTCATAGTTAAAACAATCATGTGATTAGAAATTGGGAAAAAATAAAGAAAAGGTTGCCATACAGAAATATAATGAACATTTATAACACTGACTTGTCTCCAGAAACGGTATCCATCCATATCTTTATTGTTGTCACAGAAGGGTGTATAAGCAAGGGGCTTCCCTTTCAGATCCATGTCATACAGTATTCCCATATCTGTTCTTACAATTTGATCAGCATCGACAAATATTACCTGCATAGATGTACAAGAATAACGTCAAAAATTACGCCCCAACTATCCCAGTTAGACATTACAAGAAGTGTGAATTTCATATCATTTTGATGAGAACCACTGTAACAAAGAGCACAAGTACCTTCTTCAGAGAAATCGGAAAAATTACATCAAGAAATAAGATTTTGTAGGCCCATATTATTCGTTGTTTCTCTTTCTGTTTATGTAACCATGTAGGCCACTTGTATGTGATGAGTTCATACTCAAATCCATATTCCTGTGCCATGTGGGGTATTACGTCCTACATAGAATGTAAACAAAAAATGTGAACATACAAAAAAGGTAACAATCCATTTTTATTAAAAAACTTGCTAAAGAAAAAAAGACCATATACTTTAAACTGAGGAGAAAGGTAGTTCTTGATGAACCAAAACTTCACTGGCCTTCGAGTGTTCTTAAGAACACTTAGTATCATGATTTTAAGAAAGCGTTCATACCTGGAAAACAAAAGAATATAATTCCAACGGCAAATAATAGCCTTCAATTAGTAGAAAACTCTATTTGGAGTAATAGTTTAGAGAGATATTAGATACCATTCATACTTACAAATGGCCAGATGCAACTGAGAATATATTTATTGTTTCTCCATGTCTTATAATCTTCTTGTTATCCTAGCATAGTTGCCCAGAAAATTAGAAAGAAACAAAGCAATTATCGCAAGTAATGTTTCTTGAAAGTTTAAGCAGTAGAATTCATCTCTTGAGTTCATTCACAAAAATGCATATATACATAATAATTGATCAGAAAACACAAACAAACTTAAAAAAAAAAAAATCTATTTCAACAGTCTTCAGATGAAGTAAAAAAGTACACATATCGTGCAGCCCATCTTGACCTAATAGTTGGGTGCTTTTGTTCAAGCCATAAGGTCTTTGATTCAAGGCCTAATGTATACGAATGTGTGCGTAAGTATCCCCAATGCCACTTCCCCGCCCAAATAAGTATAGGTATCAATGGAAAAAGCTGATCAAAGTTTCTGAAGTACGTGAAATTCAGGCAAGGCATTTAGCAGTTCAATTCTATTTTTAAAGCAATTTGCAGTTGGGTCCAAGCAATTTGCTTGATTTTAGGAGGACAATGAAATTAAGTCACATCTGGGTTGGTTTGTTTGATTTTATTTTTTTTCAAAATATTAGGCAAAACTTATAGCCAAGAAACTAAAAAATAAGTACACAAAGCAGGAGGAAAAAGGTGCAGAGCAAAACGGCATAAAACATAAATATACCTAGAAGTTTGAACTTAAAATATCAAGCTTAAAAAATAATAGACATTAAAAGAAGCTTGCCATAGAATTTAGGAGAAAAAGCAATATTGTTACTTACTGAAGAATTCTCATTTCTCTTCCTCGAGAGACCATTACCAGCAATAAAACCAGAAGCCCACTTTAGTAGGTTAGCATTCCAACCAGTATGATCATCCTGAAGGAGTAAAAAGGTTTCACATTGCCCAGCATACAAGTGCCTGAATAATTATACATTCAGAAGAATATATATAGACATACTTTCTTGTTCTTAAGAGGGTCATCAGAGCCGCTTAATAGTTCAACATGTTCCTTTCCCCTTTGTTTCTCTACTTCTAGGCGTACAAGCTTGCCCCTTAAATCATTGATTATTATATCTTTGGAAAGAGAGGATTTTTCTCCTTCGTTTTTCTTCATAACATAGAGATCTGCACTCCTACCAGGAGCTAGTTGAAGGTACCATACACCAGGTGAAACTTTCATTTGCCAGTAACCCAAATTACCCATGACAAGTGTGTCCACTAAGTGAGGCATTTGCCGGGTGCCAAGAATCAACTGAAGGCCTCGAGGTGGATCATGATCCTTCTCAGAACAGTGTCCTACAAAAAGTGCGACATTTTACTTTAAGCTCATATAACACTGACTAAAATCACTACTATTAAGAGATACAACTACTGACCAGTTAGAAGAAGCGCTTCAAGTTCAAAAACCGCCAGTAATGTCCTTGTGTCACCAAGATTCTCGAGCAGTATATTGTCAAGGTCATGTCTAGGAACACACATAACATTATAAGAGGCCTTCATATAAGGAAGATAAAAAGACACAAGAAAAATAGAGCATGTAGACAAATAAAATGAAATCCGATCCCATAGTAACTTACATTGCAATGATTGGTTCAACAAGCCATGGCTCAGGGACATCAAGATTCATTGTGAGGGTTTTGGACAATGGCATGTTTGCAAAAAAAGCTTTAGGGCCATTGACTGAATGATCAATTGAGCTAAAATCATCCTGCAGATAAAAATGACACTTCAGAATATAAATATAAAAAAACAATCAGATATTTTTAGTAATAAGGGTTGAATAGAAATACCATCGATGGAATTACAAATCTGTAGTAGTTTTTCAAAGGAAGATCAACGAGAGAACTCTGCAAAATATCAAAATAGTTGACATACATGTATCATCACTAGTTGACTAAAAACTAACATTAGTGATGCTTTTCTGTTAACCAAAAAGGGATGATCATTGAACACTAGTTAACAGAACGACAACCACTTTAATCTAGCTTGGCTGTTAGTGGAGTAGGCTAGTAAAATGTGTGAAAATTACATCTTTAGAATTTGAGTGAATCTGTTTCATTTAAAATTTTAAAACCACTTAGCACATCATGTTCACACATGTTGCTATGCCGCAGGATGGTTTATGAAGCACTTACAAATAACAAATATAAAAAAGTATTATCATAGGAATAAAGCATGAAAATTTGTGTTAGTGGTTGCATTTTTCATAATGCTCTATGGGCTCTGAATTTTGTGTCCTGGATCTACTGTGAGTTTAGGTGGTTCTAGTCTAAATTTTTGAAAAACAAATTAGGTTGTAAATAAGACACTACCTAAAGATTTTACCCTCATTTATAAGAGTTTATGATATGATTCCATGTTTATCATAAATTTAAGCCCTTATAGTTAATTATCTTTCCCGATAACAAAAGAGAAATTTTGATTAAAACTAGTCATTAGAAACTAAATACTTAGCTCATAGTATAAGCAATTTGGTATATGGTTGCAAAATTCAACACTTACAACTTAAAATAGATGGTGGGGAAAAAGATGAAGAATCCGATCAAGATTCTATGGTTTAATTATCCTGGGTTGTCATGATTTTTTGTATACTTAGGTAGTCGACCCACTTGACTAAACCCTTATCAGCAGCCATTAGTTGTTTATTCCCAAAAAAACTTTCTAGACCTTGGATGAATTTTTATCTAAAGAGATAAATTTAAGTTGATTGTAATAGCTAATAAAGGGCCTTGTGCCCTATCAAGTGCACCCTATGATTTATTACTCAATTATTTTTTAACCATTAGGGAATTTTGGACGTGATCATAATTTAATTGTGACATTTTGCGACAAAACTATTTGATTAGAGGGCTCTGTTAAAAACCGTTTACTTGTGATGTCATTTGGCACTAAAATCATTGTTAGAGTACATGTTTCACATCCTTACTAACAAGAAATCATTTGAGAATGAATCGTACACTCGACAATGCATTGGTCATTTGTGAACCGATGTTATTCTTAAATTTAGTACTCTCAACAAAGGGTCGTAGATAGCGGATGAATTTTTCTTTTAAGCTATAAAGTGATATATTTCGCTTAAATATCATCATTTTCATTGGTTTTTTATTATTTTGTAAAATTTGAATCCCACAATAATTTGCTCTAAGATTTGGAGGCATTTTAAAGATAATCCATTTAGGTTAAGATTCACTTTCAAGACAACAACCATCAGAGTATTTAAATGATCTTATTTTGTTATTTGAACATTTTTAACTCATTCTTCTTGTTAACATAAAATTGGGTTCAAGTATTAACTTTATGAGTAATCAAATGAGCCACAAACTCAAGAGAGTTCGTACTTTTGTAATGAATTTTCTTCCTAGAATGTATTGAAGGCCTAGTGTGAATGTAAAACGAAATATCTTCACAGGTTGTACAATCGCATGTTCATTTGTGAGATAATGATTTACAATTAACCATTTAAAATTTATTGTTTGGGCATCTTCAAAGAAATTCAAATATCGTTGACTCTATTGACCTATATATACGCTCCATGAACAATTTGAACATGAGCGACGAGAATGAAGACCAACTTACGCGACATTGCATGAAACAAATTTGAATAATCTCGATCATAGTCAAAACCACTCAAATGTTGCTCATTTGCAATACAGACTACGTCAACACGTTAGAAGCACTAAAATTATGAAAGGAACATCGTCCATGCTTAAGTTGATCAAACGACGGCGAAAATTGATAGTCTGCAAATGCAATATTGCGCAAGATTGTCCAAATGTAATACATTCATAAAATAGATCACACAATTGCCTCTGGAATGTTAAAATTTCCAAGAAAATGATAGACTATGGATACATTAAATGCAACATTTAGAGCGAATGTGGTAAAAAAATAAAGGACAATGGATGGAACAGTGCGCAAAGTCACCCAAACATCACTCATTTGCAAAACAAACTGCGCTGATGCATCCCGAGTGATGTAGGCAGCTTTACATTAATTGCATGTTGATGTGGGGGGGGGGGGGTCAACTCAAACCCAAAATAAGTTGGTTTTGACTTCCCTTGGGCTTACAAGCTCAATAAACTTTGAGCTGGAATTTAGCTTATTTATGAGCTGGTCTTTAGTTCATTTATTGAACTAAGGGTTAGCTCATTATTAGCTAAGTTTTAAGTTCATTAGTTATCTTAATTAATGTAATTTTTATTATAGTTTTTTATGCTTTAAATTTAAGTTATCCCTTGGGATTCCAAAATGGCTTTTGGAATCCCAAGGTTGTTTGTTTTCCCGTGCCTTGGCTTCCACGGGTTGGCTGTTTGCATGTCTTGGCTCCTTGGTTCCCACGATGGGCTGCTGGTTTTCCGAGCTGGGGGCCTTTCCGTGTTTGTTGGCGCCTCGGTTCTGTGTGGGCCTCTTTGGTTCCCGTGGCTGCTTCTTCGGTTCCCTGGTCGGGCTGTTTTCCCGTGAAAAGCAGGGGGCTTTTCCGTGGCTTGTGATGTTTGGATTCCTATGGGAATAAAATTTTGCGGCTGTTTGTATTCCCCCTTTCATACCTATAAATATGAGGGGTTATGTAATGTTTTAAAGAGATATATATGAATTTTTTGAAATGTAAACCTGCGGGTTTCTTCTTGGAAAAGCTCGAAGCTTTGTCCACCTTCTTCCTCCACCTCTTTGGAAATCTTGCGAGCTCTTTCCACCCTTCTTCTCGGCTTCTAACCTCTTTCGTCTCTCCGCAAGTGACCACCCCAACTGTATCCCTCTTCTCAAAAGTAAAGTAAGTTCAGGGTGTCCTTTATTAGAGTCAAGTTTAAGAAGAGTTCAAAGTTTTTAAGTCGTTGTATGTAAGTCTTTTTGATTTCTAAGTCTTTCTTTTATTTGAAATGTAAGAGTTTGTTCGTTTAATTACGTAGGAGTCCTTTTCTTTTATCTAGTCAAGGCCGTTTACCCTATTTTTGTGGGCGGAGGTCCTCGGGTCCCCCATCCCCCGGATTCTTGCCCGCATCATTTGGTATCAAGCAAGTTAAGAAGTCCTAGGTTGGTTTGTCAAGTCAAGTCTTGTTGTAAGTTTTGTGAATCTTGTGAGTCTAAATTTTTTAGGTTGAGTCTTTTGAGTCTTGTTTGTTGAGTCTTTCATTTAAAAAATGGAAAAAGAAAAAAAAATTTGAAAAAAGCAAGTCAGATGAAATTGAAGATCCTATGGATAGATGGATTCCATCTGAATCGACAAATCCTTTGTTGTATGAACTGTACAAACTTCAATCTTGGATACACTTATGTACAGAAAGGTATATGAAGAAGAAACATCGTTTACAAGATCAATTTATGAAAGAACAATAAGAGATCCTGAAGAAATATGAAGAAAAGATCAAAGAGTTGGATGCTCCGTCTTCACCTCCTCCAAAGAAAGCAAAAGCTAACTCATCGGGAGATGGGTTCTCAAGAAGGGGAGTCTGATGTAAGCGAAAAAGGATTCATGTAGCCGACCACCACGTAGTGGGATAAAGGCTTAATGTTGTTGTTGTTGCTGCTTTTAGTATGCTTTGTTTCGAGATTCTGTACTTTCCAACTCTTTTTATACTTTCTCAATTCTCTGTCCTGGATCTTCTCCTTGAAAGTTAAACTGACCATTATGCCTTTCAGGTGTATTGCTACAACCTGTGCACTTTACATTAATTGCATGTTGATGTAGGCAGGGGGGGGTCAACTCAAACCCAAAATAAGTTGGTTTTGACTTCCCTTGGGCTTACAAGCTCAATAAATTTTGAGCTGGAATTTAGCTCATTTATGAGCTGGTCTTTAGTTCATTTATTGAACTAAGGGTTAGCTCATTATTAGCTAAGTTTTAAGTTCATTAGTTATCTTAATTAATGTAATTTTTATTATAGTTTTTTATGTTTTAAATTTAAGTTGTCCATTGGGATTCCAAAATGGCTTTTGGAATCCCAAGGTTGTTTGCATGCCTTGGCTTCCACGGGTTGGCTGTTTGCATGCCTTGGCTCCTTGGTTCCCACGGTGGACTGCTGGTTTTCCGAGCTGGGGGCCTTTCCGCGTTTGTTGGCGCCTCGGTTCTGTGCGGGCCTCTTTGGTTCCCGTGGCTGCTTCTTCGGTTCCCTGGCCGGGCTGTTTTCCCTTGAAAAGCAGGGGGCTTTTCGGTGGCTTGTGATGTTTGGATTCCTATGGGAATAAAATTTGTGTGGCTGTTTGTATTCCCCCTTTCATACCTATAAATATGAGGGGTTATGTAATGTTTTAAAGAGATATATATGAATTTTTGGAAATGTAAACCTGCGGGTTTCTTCTTGGAAAATCTTGCGAGCTTTGTCAACCTTCTTCTTCCACCTCTTTGGAAATCTTGCGAGCTCTTTCCACCCTTTTTCTCGGCTTCTAACCTCTTTTGTCTCTCCGCAAGTGATCACCCCATATGTATCCCTCTTCTCAAAAGTAAAGTAAGTTCAGGGTGTCCTTTATTAGAGTCAAGTTTAAGAAGAGTTCAAAGTTTTTAAGTCGTTGTTTGTAAGTCTTTTTGATTTCTAAGTCTTTCTTTTATTTGAAATGTAAGAGTTAGTTCGTTTAATTACGTAGGAGTCCTTTTCTTTTATCTAGTCAAGGCTGTTTACCCTATTTTTGTGGGCAGAGGTCCTCGGGTCCCCCATCCCCCGATTCTTGCCCACATCATTTGGTATCAGAGCAAGTTAGGAAGTCCTAGGTTGGTTTGTCAAATCTTGTTTTGGTTTGTCAAGTCAAGTCTTGTTGTAAGTTTTGTGAATCTTGTGAGTCTAAGTTTTTTAGGTTGAGTCTTTTGAGTCTTGTTTGTTGAGTCTTTCTTTTAAAAAATGGAAAAAGACAAAAAAATTGAAGAAAGCAAGTCAGATGAAATTGAAGATCCTATGGATAAATGGATTCCATCTGAATCGACAAATCCTTTGCTGTATGAACTGTACAAACTTCAATCTTGGATGCACTTATGTACAGAAAGGTATATGAAGAAGAAACAGCGTTTACAAGATCAATTTCTGAAAGAACAAGAAGAGATCCTGAAGAAATATGAAGAAAATATTAAAGAGTTGGATGCTCCGTCTTCATCTCTTCCAAAGAAAGCAAAAGCTAACTCATCGGGAGATGAGTTCTCAAGAAGGGGAGTCTGATGTAGGCAGGGGGGTCAACTCAAACCCAAAATAAGTTGGTTTTGACTTCCCTTGGGCTTACAAGCTCAATAAATTTTGAGCTGGAATTTAGCTCATTTATGAGCTGGTCTTTAGTTCATTTATTGAACTAAGGGTTAGCTCATTATTAGCTAAGTTTTAAGTTCATTAATTATCTTAATTAATGTAATTTTTATTATATTTTTTTATGTTTTAAATTTAAGTTGTCCTTTGGGATTCCAAAAGCCATTTTGGAATCCCAAGGTTGTTTGTTTTCCCGTGCCTTGGCTCCTTGGCTTCCACGGGTTGACTGTTTGCATGCCTTGGCTCCTTGGTTCCCATGGTGGGCTGCTGGTTTTCCGAGCTGGGGGCCTTTCCAAGTCTGTTGGCGCCTTGGTTATGTGCGGGCCTCTTTGGTTCCCGTAGATGCTTCTTTGGTTCCCTGGTCGGGCTGTTTTCCCGTGAAAAGCAAGGGGATTTTCCGTGGCTTGTGATGTTTGGATTCCTATGGGAATTCAATTTGTGTGGCTGTTTGTATTCCCCCTTTCATACCTATAAATATGAGGGGTTATGTAATATTTTAAAGAGATATATATATAAATTTTTGAAAATGTAAACCTGCGGGTTTTTTCTTGGAAAAGCTTGTGAGCTTTGTCCACCTTCTTCCACCTATTTGGAAATTTTGCGAGCTCTTTCCACCCTTCTTCTCCGCTTCTAACCTCTTTCGTCTCTCCGCAAGTGACCACCCCATCTGTATCCCTCTTCTCAAAAGTAAAGCAAGTTTAGGGTGTCCTTTATTAGAGTCAAGTTTAAGAAGAGTTCAAAGTTTTTAAGTCATTTTTTGTAAGTCTTTTTGATTTATAAGTCTTTCTTTTATTTGAAATGTAAGAGTTTGTTCGTTTAATTACGTAGGAGTCCTTTTCTTTTATCTAGTCAAGGCTGTTTACCCTATTTTTGTGGTCGGAGGTCCTCGGGTCTCCCATCCCCCGGATTCTTGCCCGCATCACCGAGCGTTGAAATTTGTGCTTAATCATTGATACTCCATCTCTGCTCCCTAAACTAACGACCAGCCAAACCTCATATGCAACTTTTCTTTCTTTTCTTCTCTAATCAGAGAGAAATCCTCTCTCCATCTTTCTTTTTCCACTCTCCCTATATAATTTTTTATCTATAACTCTCTCTCCTCTCTTCTCTCCCTCTTTAAACAAAAAGAAATTGTCCTCTCTCTAGCCATCAATCCCTCTGCTCCTCTCTAAAACAGAGAGAAAATCTCTCTCCAGGCCTCTCAACTTTCTCCCTAAATTTCCCTCTCTAAACAAAGATCCCAAACCATTCTTTAACTTCTATATCTCTCTAAAAATCTCCCCTCCCTTACCAAAATAGAGAGTAAACTAACTATCTTTAGCCCCCACTCTCTCTCTCTATCTCCTCTCTTCTTTCCTCCCTCTAATCAGAGAAATCTAAAAAGAAACAACAAAAAAAGAGAAAAGAGAAGTAAATTTCAAAAAAAAAAAAAAAGTGTTATCACCCTGCAAATTCCTCATTGTTCTCTTTTCACTACTTGACGCATGAAATTATAAACTGTCAAATATTCAAAATCTCCAAAATCCTAAATGTGATGCATTCGGTACAATAAGCGGAAACCATGTACTCTTTTCGTAACATGGCTGGGGAACTCATAAGCGATGTTTGTAAAGCGACGAGTAGGCTTTGTACGCACTTTTATTAACACAACAATGAAAATTTAAGTACCTATGCATGTCTTTCTTAACAATAAATAAAATCATTGCAGTTCTAAGCAAGTACACGAAAACACATACATATCTTTCCAAATGTGGGTAGATAGAAGACCCCCGACCACTGTGTCCTATGGAACCAATTATACACGCTTTTTTTGGTGTGGTGAGAAAGCCTAACATTGCTTATAAAAGTTAAAATAAAACCCACCCACCGTCAACAAACATTTGTCAAAAGTGAAATTAAAGAATAATATCAACTTACAAAGAGCAAGTGTCTTATCAAATGTATTGTTATGACTCGCTTTCAAACAATCTCTCACTAGCAAAGAAGTGGCATATGCCATCTAATAGATGGTGCAATCGCCAAATGATACCACAGATAAACACTTGTAATTGAGACCCTTTGTTCAAGTAGTTTTGTCATAAAATGTCACTATTATATTATGATCACAACCAAAGTATTTATGTTTCCCAACAACTTGATAAGGAATCATAGAGAATACTTGATAGGGCACGAACTCCTCTTTTAGTTAAGGTCAACTTGAATTTGTCTCTTTAGAAAAAAATCCACGCCAAGTCTACAAGGTTCCCTTAGAAGAAGTAACTAATGGTTACCATCAAAGATCCTTAGATCATGTTCAATCAACTACCTCCGCTGATTAAGTAGACTAGGGATAATAACCACCCAAGACGAAAGAACCACTGGATCTTGATTGGATATGTCATCATTCTCATCCATCTTATGTAAGTTCAGGGTGATAAATTTTAAACCCTACACCAACTTAATATTACTATACAATGAATACATAGTGTCTATTTAATGACTAACCTTAATCAAAAGTTCTCTCATCATCAAGAGGGAAATTAACCATGGAAGTTTACGCCTATGAACATTTAAAATCATATAATAAAGTTCTTGTAAATAAAAATAAAATATCTTGGTTGAGTTTTATCTTAAATATAATTTGCATTCTGAAATTTTGACCCGGAACATTCACTAAAACTCTCCCAAAAATATTTTGGAGTGAATTTCTAAAGTTCATAGACTCCAATTCTTACACAAAGGACGATTGAACTTGAAATATGAGGATCACACCTCTGCCTATAAGCAAAGCGACTTGCTTAAAACATGATTATCAATTGATAAATTTAACTTTAAAAGAAGCTTGTGTAATTTAAAATTTGCATGCTTCTCAAGGAGGCAAAGTTTATTTTGACATTACTTTCAATCCGTGCAACATTCTCGAACATTAAATTTGAGCATTTAGTATGTTCCTTGTAGTACATGCCAATATATTTGATTTTAAAAAGAGAGTTTGCTTATTTAAGAATGATTATAAATTTTACATAGCAATTACATGCTCTTCAAAGAAAGAAGAGTTTGGGTTCACTTTCAATTTTTGCTCGTGCAACATTCAAAACTCCAAATTTGGATGTATACACATTTATTAGAACACATGCGGGCAAAGTTTGTTTTAGGTGATTTGATGTGACAAGCATGCTTTTTGATGCATTTGCTAGTCATACTAACATGTTCTCATGGTGCATTTGTACAATTCATTTTGGATGTTCCCCAGTGCAATTATACAATGCACCTACATACTTGCATGATCTCCAGTGCGCTTGGATGCTTCTCATTATATTTGCATGTCCATTTTTGCGTTTTCACAAAGCACGTCATTTTGTGCCTTCACAATTCATATAGTGAACGCACAGACAAAACTACTTATGAAGATTTGATGTATCGTACATCTCTTGTCGAAATAATCATGTGAGGATGCATAAAGCACTACTTTCTAATATTAAAAAAAATTATTTATGTCGAAATAATCATGCGAGGATGCATAAAGCACTACTTTCTAATATTAAAAAAAAATTATTTATGGGGTGAGTTGTTCATTCATAAACGTACAATATATTCACATACAACTCGTGACGTGCACAAGTTGGACAGTTCCATTTTGTTTGAAGGCAATTCGTGTTCACGGAACTATTTGATATGTCCAAGAGTCTGATGTAGCAGCTGCACAAATAAATATGTTGTTCTTTGGAACATGCACATGACTTTCCATTTTACTTCGAGTGGGCCCTATAGGTGATCATTTTTTCAATTATAACTAGAAGCCCATTTAGTATATTTTTGTTCTCAGTTCATCTCATTGAGTGTGTTCTTCAGAATTTGGAGTATTCAAGTGAGCTTTTCATAGTAGTGAGGGGACTCTGTACTCGCAAGCGAGCTCTCAAAATCATGATAGGTCCACTTGTTCAAAAAACTCCTTATGAAAGGAATGACCATTAATAACAAAATCAATTGCTCAGAAAACAACACAGAGGATCGAACAAAACAAACCCCTAGGTGGAACAGAACAAGTTTTGAATAAAAAGACTGAGATTGCTACAAACTTTCTAAGTCAATTTAATTCCTTAGCACAGGAAACTCTGCTCTTGAGAAAGGTATAAGATTGAAAAAAAAAAGAGGAAAAAAAAAAGCTTTTGTTCATAAAAGGATGCAACTGTTTAATAATGAATAGATACTTTTAAATTATTAAAGTGCAGAAAATAAATGCCGTCAACTAGCAAATTGGTTACATTGAACAGACTAACATGGGTAAGATCAATGGGAAAACAAAACACTCCTTAATATTACAAATATTGATTAGGTCACATTACTCCAATAATAGGGCAAGGGATGCATAATCTTAGCATTTAACTAATGCAGGCTGTGCTCAGAGATATGCATGAATAGCAAATCCACATAATTTAATAATACTTAAGGGCTGAAGCTTACCATTGGATTAAGTACAATTCTCATGCTTGGCTGTATACGTTTCCAAAGTAGAAGAAGAAGCGGAGCAAGTTTTTGCCCTGAAGCACTTAAAGGGTCGATGACAACATCAATATGTATGCTAGAATTTCCACTGTTCAAAATGATGGCACTGCAAAACTCAAAAATAGATGTTGTTTCAGAAGAAGCGTCAGCGCATTTATCATTGATATGATGCATCCAGCCTTATGAGCATAGGAAGTCACCTTAGAGATGAACAAAATTGAAAACCAGAATTAAAAATAGAACAGAAGTTGGATCACATAATTGATTTAAGGTCCCCGGTACATGGCTAATCAAAAAAGTATACAAAATAACACAAACTTAAGGATAAGTTTCATTCCTAAAAAACATCATTACGCAATTGTGAATAAAAATGCAGCAAGTCCGAATTAATATACTTTAGTTGATTTCTGGTTTTTCTCAAAAGGAATTCAATGAATACCTGCAGCTGCCACATCAGGAAAACTCCTCATACTGCCGTGGAAAGGAATGCTCCTGCTTTCACTTAACGGCGTAATCTCCTAATTCTAGGTGTTGATGATGTATTAAATAGGTTTATTGGTTATCAATTGAACAGCTGGTCTTAAAGGCTAATACCTTATTTGTCATTATAAAGATTATAACTTATCTGTATCGCTGTCAGAAAGGTATTGGAAGCAAATCTAACCAGCATTCATATTTCCAAGATTTGCTAATTGTTTATTCAGGAACTGAGATTTTTTTTAAAGCCTCAAATAAAAAGAAATTAAAAGAACTCATAGAATTAAAAAAATTTCCTAAATATGGCATAAACCATAGATTAACTTGGTACATCAACGTAAATCACAAAATTACACCATAAGAAAAGTAAATTAAACCATAAAATAAACTATGAGGATCAAGATCCACAATGCAGTGACAAATCTCACTCACATGGTAGTCAAAACCCTCCCAACTCACAAATCTCCCACTTTTCCCTGCTTTGTGCCACTCATCACTCCCCTTTCACTTACTACGTTCCGAACTACAACCTCTCTCTCTCTCTCTCTACTCTAACAATTCTAACCTAAATATTTAAAATAGGATATAACATAATGTAGATATATGATACAACAAAAGATTTTGTTTTAATCAGTATTGATTTGAGGCATCGTCTCAAACACAAAAAAAATGCAATCCTCACTGGTTTCTGGGCGTAAGCCTCGTAATGGTTTCTGGGCACCTCATGGTGGGGTGTACCTCAAGGCAGACGCCTTGAATAACTTTCTCACCATATTTTATTCCTAAGAAGTGAGTTGTACTACAATTACAAATATGAAATCCATGTTATCAGTTTGAACACAACATAAATAAAACTTTCTATTCCCTTTTTTTTTTTTGGGTTTATTCCTAAGAGAGTTGATCAACCATTTGTCATAAAATTAGTATGTAGCCACAAATAGTATTTAAGATGCAAACTTGTAATGTGTTCTAACCCTGACCTGCTACTGTGACCATGACAACCAGAAAATTTAATCCATCAACTGTTCTAAAAAAAGCTATAGTCATTCCAACATAAACCAAAGGAGAATTGTTGAACAAGAAATTAAAGATGACCCACGATTATACAGAGGAGCAGAGTTTTAAATGTTAAATATGTTATAAATAACAAAGCAACAATTGTAAGGCAAGTTTTTCCGAAAACACATTTTGAAATGCATTATAGGACCAAATAAATATTCCAATGAATGACCAAACTTTAAAAAGAAGAGCCCAACTACATGAACAAATTAACTAACGCAAAATATCTACTTCATTTAGAACATCAACTGCATTACCAAGTCCGATATTCATCTATTTAACAGCTCTATTGTGTAATATAGCATGAATCCTTCACAAATTCAACATTTCGAATGAAAACTTTGGCAATGCATGAAAATACAATGCCCAGGAAAGGAAAAACTTTGTGTTATCCACAAAATTTGCATAGTTATATCCCACACTAAGCAGCCTATAATAATATATATATAATATTAATTTATATTATATATATATATATATATATATATATATATATAATTAAATAAAGACTTATAAAAGTAGTATACTAGAAGCGAAATTTTCCAGATATTAGTCACGATCAGAAGAATAAAAAATGTTTCTTATAGGTGGAAAAGAGCAGTAAAGACCTGTGCTATTGCATTAAGAACTTCAAAAGGGCTCATATGGACTTCCTCTCACGATTAGACAATTGGCAGATGAACCAACAATGATTAGATCTTGTCAAAAGTTACTAGCAAACAAAAATAAAATAAAATGTCAAAAATTGAAAGTGTGGACAGTATAAGGATGGAGAATTACCATGAAGTATTAACTAGCCAAATGAACTAAATAATCGGTATTAAACAAAGAAGGAAATATTAAAAATAAACATGACATTGAAGGGCATACAGACTCTGATTTCTCACTTTATTTTTGAATATATAAATTTTTGAGTATTTCACTATTACTACTAGTTGTGTTCTTTTTGCAGCTCTCTAGCAATCCATGTTTTTTCTAACAACCTAAACAAATTATAAATAACATTCATATAATATGTTAGTGACTATTTGAGCTTTTATCTTGAATGGTACTAATTTAAGCGATCTACATAAAGAAATGGAAAACATACAGCGTGGAGTCTAACTAGACCTGAGGATGATCATATGATCATATTGCATCTCAAAGGGAAACAACAAGGCAAGAAAGAGGCCATCCATATATATATATTATATTTAATAAAAAAAAAAAAAATATATATATATATTATATATATGATATATATAATATAATATATAATATATATATATGAAAGACTTGGCAGATAAACTAATTATTGCTGAAGAAGTACATTGAGAGATTCCCATGCTAAATGCCATGAAGGAATTTAATAACAGCATTCAAGCAAAAAAATTGATATGCATATGTCAGTAAGAAGGACTCCAAAACAAAATTCAAAAATTTAATAGAGTGTGTTCGAAGAAGCTAAACACTAAGAATAAAGAGCAGTGCTTGAATACTGAACTAACATTTCCAGCAAACAGTGATGAAATTGGGGACAAACTATTAAAGGTAAAGCTGTTAACAAAGAAGGTGTGTGACAGCATTATTGAATTGAAACAATCAGTTGGGTAACTACTTATTGCTAGTTAGAGCAAATTAAACGTAACCACAAAGTGTGTCCCTTTCCACATCTGAAGAACTCTTGATGTCGACATGGATGGCAATTGCTGCTGGCCACCAATGACTGAAAAGTCGCCATACAATTCAAGGGCATGTAGTTTTGTGAGGATACTGAAAGCATAAGTTCCACCTGATAACATTTCACTGAGTTAATGGGATTTTCATTATGATAACTATGCATGTTAGATGGGTCTGTTCTATGAACATAAATTTATTTTTTTAAACATGAATACTGTTAAGAACCGGTCCACTGGCCGGTAGCGGTCAGGCGGGACGCTCAGGCACAAACAGGGCGGAAGTTTCTTTCCGCCCGCTGGGATGACGAGCGAAGCATACGAACGTGCGGAGGCCAATAGGAAAGCATTTTTGGGGAGATTTAAGAGGGAAATTTGAATGTAGGACTGTTCGTTAGCGGATATACCTTTTGTTTGTATGCATTAAATAAATGTTTATATTCTAGGGTTTTGAGTATTTGAATTTGGCTGAAAAATTTGAGATAAACTCGTAGATTTCGGTTTTCTTAATGGGCTCTAAAAGCGGGTCTAGAATTTGGGAAGAGATCGATCCAATCCTCGAATTGAGGATCGATTGAATCTTGCTATTTTCTCGTTTGGCCCCCAACTTTAAACAAAGTAAAATTAAAAAAAACAAAAAGGTATTATTCTAATGATTTTCTCAATTTTCCCTGCTTTCCTACTGGTTTTTGGCTGTTTTTCTGCTGTGCAACAGCAGTCTTACATTGGATTAAACTTGGTATTTGGTGAGAAAACTTGGAAAATCAAGTGTTTTGTCTAATCAATTGGTATCAGAGGCATCGATGTTGGGACCATCGGCGGCTTGAAATATGCAAAAATATATAAGCGAGGGTTATTTGCTTACGGAGGAAGATTTCTTGTGAATTCGTAAAGAAAAATGGCTGGACAAGAGAATTGAGTCCTAAGCGAATTTGGCCAAATATAAAAACAGTAGATTATGAGGAAAAATATCCTTAAATACCGCCAACAATGAAAGTTGGAAGGGAGGTTTCGCGGCGATGGAAGAGATGAATGAAAAAATTACTTGAGATGAAGACGAATCCGACGGCGTTGGAAGCAAGAGAGCTGTCGGCGACCAGGGCGGGAGGAAATCCAAACCCGCTTCGGGGGAAGGAGGAATCCGGCAGCCAGAGATCCTTGAGGGAGAGGACAAGACATGCCATTTCTAGAGCCACTTTCGTAGAGAGGAAGATGAGATCGGGGAACTGATCGTCGAGGTGCCTGATTTTCAGCTGTCGAGGTTGTGATTTTCAGAGGCGTCGAGGGGGCTGATTTTCAGCGTCAGGGTGCTGATTTTTGAAGGCAGGAGGGGGGAATAATGAGGGAAGTGGCAAGATTTTTGGAGAAAAGAAAGAGAAGAATAATCAGCGTCGACGAGTGCATGATGTTTGAAAGGGGAGAAGGAGAATATAGAATGACAGGAATCGCTCGAGATACAACGTGCGGAGGAGGACCGCGGGGACTTGGGCAGAAAACTATAATTAAACGAGGAATGGGAAAGGCTTATTGCGCAGGTACCGGGGGTAACGGAAGGATACGAAGGTGGGAGGAAGTTGAAGATGCCCATCTTTGTTAGGGTTGAAGATGGCCATGGCTGGATCTACATAAGTGGACAGCGTTACATAAGTAAAATCGCTGTCAACAGGGATTAAGAGATGAAAAATTGACAAGCTAGCACGGATCTGTTCATGGAAGGAAAGCTCTGGCATGGTATCAGTGGCGTACAGGAAGGAGCCCATCCGGAACTCGGAAGAGGTTCAAAAAGGATTGCTTATTAGCAAAGAAACATAAATAATCCAAACCGAACGGGGGAGAGGAGACTTACATGAGCAAATTTCTTGCCTTTGGACTATCAAGAAGGAAACTGTTGGCGATTGGTGGGATTGGGTTTGAGTACTTAGCTAGACAGATTGGATCAGCATTTCGAGTCAGCCTTAGAAGGGCCTTCAATGAAGGGGTTGAGACCAGAGAATCTGAAAAAGAAAGTCATAGAGGTAACTGGAAAGCCAGAGGAAGCCTAGGGAAAGGACTAGTGGACAGCTAGGCGCAGTTGGATAGAAGATCAAAAGAAAGCAGAAGAGGGGCATCGAGGAACTGCTTAGGAGGCTCTTAAGGACGACGACCAAAAATATTATAAAGCACCAAAAAAGGGGCTGCATCAAGGACAGTACTGAACCAAAAACCAGGATAAGTATAAGGAGGAGGGACGTGGAGAAAATTTCAAAGAGCAGCGAAGAAGAGAGATGCAAGATAGAAGTGACAAAGAGAGCAATTAGTGGCTTCAGATGTGATGAGAAGTACATGCCAGGGGCAATAGTGCAGCAGGACGAACTCTTAGGTTCTCCTTGTCTGTGAAGACGAGGAAGAGCGGGAGGGAGGGTGGGACAATCTGGAGAGGAGGGGAGAAGTTGCCCAGGGATGGTGGCCAAAGTATCAATCTGAAACTCATAGTGGGATTCCACTCCGGAGTGTACACTATGAAAGTGAAGGAGGAGACTAGCTGACCGTTGAGATGGTTGTGCTATTGATAGTGGGGCTACCACATTTCCATTTCCCTTCAGAGATAGTTGACCATTAGGAGTGAATTAGGTGACAAGTTGTATGGATGTGATGG
>NW_021318618.1:11830425-11867603 GCF_001605985.2 Dendrobium catenatum | reverse complement strand
AATATACCACAACAACCAAACATACACAGATACAAGTGAGTCGTCAATCACAAACGATTAATGAAAGCAGCAGCAGGGCACAAAATGTAGTCCGGGATGTGGTGAAAATTCTAAGCTTTATCGCCATTGTCTAAAATAGGTTAAAGAGCATATGGCTGAGTATCTCAAGCAAATACGACACAAGCGTGAGCTAGATTCCAAGGCAAAGGGAAAACTCTTGAGTATTATATTGCAAAACTCCATATGATACCAATCTCAGCAATTCAGAAAAGCACGTTGTCAGTGATGCTTTATTAAATGATAAGACTTTCAAATCTTTATTAATGTGTTAAACCGATGACCATCTGAGAGAGAGGATTGTATCCTTGTGGCATTCAATCCACACTTTCAGGCCAAGTCTGATTGGATTGATGAATCCGCACAATATTACTGACTGCTGAGAACAAAATTTGAACTAATATGATTACTATAGAGCTTATTATAAATCAACATATTAGGATAATTTAAAACAAACTTGAGATGTAATGTTTACAACCACACAACTTTAAATATACGCTTATTGTATGCACGTGCAATTGTTTTGTTCAATACTGAGACGTTATTAATAAAATGCATAATTAAGTAATGCTCACAAACATTTAACCATCACCATGCACAATTATGTAATACCATTGAGCAAAACTTCAACATGTGGAAGGAATGATTCACAATATTGACACAAACAACAACAACAACAAAATGAAGCCTTTGTGGGGTCGGCTACATTCACAATACTAACACAAATAAAACAATTTTCATCAGATGTACAAGCTTTCCTAGCATGGCACAATTACATTAGGCATTTTTATAGTGAAAACATGTACCGTCTAAATTGTCCAGATAAATATGCAAACCCAGGTCAACGAGATCGCAGAGAGGAGCTAAGAGCCACAATTAGTAGGGGCGTTGGGATAATCACATTAAGACCAACCACAACAACATTGGAATTACGGCCTATTCTAATTGAAATTATGCCCTGCACAAGGGGCCGACATAATCAATGCGTTTCTTAACAATCTTTCTTTTCAATTTCAATTGTCAAGTTTATGCTTTGATACAATTGTTTAATTTTGTTTATTGCTTTTATAATTTCAGATTATTGTATTAATATTGTGCTGAACTTTAATCCTTGCACTTGGAATGTTGTTTTCCCTCTGTTACTACATACCTCCACATCCATCCCAAATTCTAAAACAAATAACATTAAAAACAACCACAATGACACTAAAATTAAAAACCACCTCTCACCCAACAGTTCAATCTCCTGCACGTATACCTCTTTGTGCCTTAGCCGTCAACAAAACCTAACTCCTCTCCCATTACTAATCACAACTCCTTATGGGTAATTTTGATGCTTCTCAATGTTCTCTTCAAACTCACAAAATTACATCTCTACTCCATCCAAATACCAACTATGCTATGGGCACCACTATAACCCTCCTCTTTGACAACCGTACAGAACAACTCCATTAGCAGCCAACTTTGGTTAACAAAGCCATCTTCCTCTCCCGAGAAACTTCACTCTCACAACCCTGTCGACCTCACTCCCTCTCTGCTCTATTCACTGCCAATGACCAATCATGCTCCAAGCACCACCATCGCTCTCCTCTATAACTACCACCGGGAAAGACTCCATCAGCACCTAATTCTAGTTACCCCTCAAGACATCTAGCTCACCTGAATAACTCCACTCTCACCAACCATGTCGACCCAATACCTCTATTCAACGCTAAGGACCAACCAAGCTCCGAGCACCACTGGCACCTTTATCTTCAACTATCGTTGGGAAGAACTCCATCAACCCCTAACACCAGCACCAAATTATAAATCCAGTGGACATCTCTCTCAAGATAGGAAAAAAAACAAGAGGGATTAAAAAAACAAGTGAAATGGTGTGTTCAATTTAACCTCATTTCAAGCTCACAACAATCTCGTTGATGACACCTCATGCATGTATAAAAAAATGGAACCACAATTTCTTTCGATATCCCGCCAAAAATGCATTTTATTGCATAAAATGCATTGCATCGCAAATTTCCCCAGTATGTGTTGCAAAATTTCTTATATAAATACCCCATGTATGCCTTTCTTAGCATAGTGGGTAGGACTAGTTACCCTTATAGATGCCCTGTGTGGGGATAACGTCAAGATGCTTCCAAATTTTCCACGGACTAAACTTTAAAAAAAAAAATTTATGAACATAAATGCAATACTAAAAAGATAAATGCAAAATAACAAATTGAAGACAAAAAGAGCACTACATATCGCATTAAAATTAAATAATTAAAATCAATCAAAATAGAACTTATAATGGACTTGATAGTTCACCTATGAGCGCAAATTCCAACCTAATTGTAGCACATCATAAGTTATATAAGCACACCAAAAAGTATGAGCATCCTCTTAAGAGCACATCAACCTTTTAAGAAGTACACCATACGTGTATTCAAATAAATGTTCAGACATTAAAATTGAAATTGTGATAACTCCAACGTACTATGCGCACTGGCCAATAAAAAATAACTTCAAATTATGTCACTCTTAAAAGCAAGCCACCACTTTAGAAGGAAGTGCAATTGTTGTAAAAAAGAGCAAATTTAAACTTATTATGTTGCATGCACGTGCTTAAAAGGGCAACTACGTCTATAAGCTTGAACCTTAAGTCCCACATTTTATGCCTAATCCTTCACAAAACAAGAGTTGGGTTAACATGGCTTACAACACTGACATTTTGAAGTTTCAAAATATTTAAAAGCTCAAGCGAGCTGCACTGCCTATAGAGTAGGGTCATAGGTCCTATTTTCCTAAGACTAGTCCTCCACATCATAAAGAGTGGAGTGAACAAGGCTTATGCAACAAATTCAAAATGATCTCGATCAAAAAATAATTTTTAATTCCTACTCTTGGTGCAATCAAGAAAACTAACATTATCATAGACTTGAAATCAGATGATCAATCATAAATCTTGTTTTGGTGTGCATTACATTTTTATAAGGCCATAAACGTGAACCAAATATGCATAGTCAATAAGGTTCATACCAACAAAATTTTATCATGTTTCTTAGTCATATGATGGGTATGTTTATTGCACTTTATTATTGAAGGGGTTTACTATCAAAATCATGCTCTAACTTCAAACACAAATGATTCAAACTTCTTCTCCTTGATGATGGTTGTGTTGAAAACAAATTTCCACATGAGGAGATTCTATTATAAAAAAATGCCCTCAAATTTTAAAGAAAATCACTTTGGCTCTAATCCCAATGATGTAACATTCAAATAACATTCCAATCAAATAAAATACTAACTAAATCCAAACTGACCCCTAAAAAAAAAAATCAGAAAATCTACAAAATCTAAAAAAGCTCAAGAACCTACATACCAGTTTGTCGAATGACAAATTTAAGCATGATCAAAACTCACAAAAAGTCAATATCATATCAAGTGTACCCACATGATCACTCTAAAAAATCTCACGTCAATAAGAACATAACATGCACCATCTAACAAGAAGCTTTGCAAAAAAATAACATCATTATATTACAATTAAGGCCAATGCTCGGATGCTCCCCAAGGGTTTAATATATGGGTTGTGAATCACAAGGTACATCTGATAAGGAACGATGCCCTATATTAGCCAAAGTCAACTTCATATTAACTCTTAGGTAATCATTCACAATGTACATCTGACAACTATCTAAAACTTGCCCAAAAAGCTACTAAAAGGTGCAGAATAAAAGGTTGCAGGAAATTAAGCGTGGACAGCAACCTGAGTTAGACATATAAGTGGCCAAACTAGTAGGATAGGTATGAATTTGAAGCAACACTAAATAGGGAACAATGCATATGTTAGATGCAAAAGAAATTACTGCAGGAATTACTGGACAGTAGAGCAAAAACAGACAATAAAACTCCCTAGATGATGTTATGCATGCAAACGATTCTAAAGGTAAAGCTAACCTTAGACTCTCCTTGGATGCATCTACGTCACAGAGCCAAAGCATGCTAAGCCATGCTCTAGATACCAAGATGATGATGAACCAACATGGGAAACGTGAATTGACACTTTAAGATTATTTTGAAAGAGGCTTTATTAAAACTTGCAACTTTAACCAACTAAATATAGCGTTACGTCTAAGTATTAGAGTATCGAAGAAAATCGGCGATAGAATTAACGCGATAGGCAATTCGATTACATTTCTTGCAGGATATCCAAGAGTGTCTTGCACTAAGATAACCAAAAGATAACTAATAAATGCATATAAGCCTTACTAAAAGCCACACGTGTTAAAAATTTTAGACCATTCACTTCTTTGGTGGTCCGTCATATCTGCTCTTGCCATGTGGAGGTAGCGGAAGCAGATGGTCGCAAGAAACTTAGCGATACCACTAAGACACATTGTTGATGCCCGAGAGGACTCGTCGCCGGAAAGAAGCGGAGTAGTTTGGAGAAGCGGGCTTGGCGGATGACTGTTCGTATGCATTCCACGTGTAAGTCGGATGAATCTTGGTCGTCGAAGGCGATCCACTATCGTGTCGGCAAAAAATCCGATCCAAGTAATCTTCGACGGTATTGTTCAGAAGACCGAATCCCACGTCGAAGAAAGGAGACCTTTTAAGATGTGAGACTGAAGTTACACTATACTTATATTTAGTGCATCGTATTAGTAATTTTTGTAGTACACCTATGTAGCAAGAGCAGTGAATCAACGCGCTGGATCCGACCAGTCCAACCATGGATTGAAGACGGAGCAATTACCACAGCAACCCAACAATGGGAAGAAAAGAGGGAGGAGGCGCAGTCGGCTTGGGGAGAAGCGGCTTTAGCCAACGGTGAAGGAGGAGGCGCGTAGGTTGAGCGGAAAAGGGTGAGCGGGTTAATTAGAAAAAAAAAAACGAAAGTTATCTCCTAGTTTAAGGGATAAAGAGGGAAAATATTTTGAGTATTTAAAATTTTGAATTCCCAAATTAAAGGGAATTATTGGCATTCAATGGCGAGGAGGAGAATAAGCGGCTGGCGGCAACATAGGTGGGCTAGGTTTGTGAAAACTGAAATATTTTTCAGTTTTAATTGAAATTGGAGGGATTTTATTTTTGAAATTATAAGTTTAAATTTTCAAAGTTAGGAAGGGGAAAATAATTGGTGCATTAATGGGTAAGCATCAAGAGGGAGGAATCGGCCGACCATGTAGAGAGGGGAGAGATTGGAGCTAGCGGGTAGGCCACGGCAGATGTCAGCGCTTACAATGTGTTTAGAATTCTATGCTGTCGAAAAATGTATTGTGTGTTTCATAATACACTATAATTAAATGAATAAAGACATGGGAATTTGAATATCACAAAACTTTACTCTCCAAACTTTTTCTCGATCTAAAAACCAAGACATTCTAAATCTTCGAAACCTGCTTGGAATTACTTGGACCGTACATTTTTAATCAAAGAAATCAACACAGCCAATTTGTTTCCATTTGCCTTTTATGTAGTGAACTTTTGTAAATGGCAGTGTTACAATTGTTACGTTTGATTGCTGGCAACAACCATTTGCTATGTGATTATGAGGAATGGGCGCAACTTCAAATAATTGGTTCTATGGCGGAGTTATCCTAACTAATATACGCTAATGATAAATTGAATAACCTTATGCATTACTTATAATAAAAAAAATGATATAAGGTTAAGGAACATGAGCATTAAGCTAGGGAACTACCAAAAAAATTATCCTCCTAAGTTTATCTCCACACATAGACCATGACATTAAATATTTTTTATCACATAGACCTAAATGGCAACTTAATCTTTGACTTACAGGCGTTATAAGCTCATACCATTGTTGGTGCTTTGATGTAACGATAAAAAACTTTACTTTTAAATTTAAACTCCTATTATGATCTCATCTAACTCAGAAACTTTTGAATAAGCATATACAATAGTTAACACGCACATTATAATACATTGTGCTTCCAATGACGCACATGCAACGGACACCTTTTAGCTTCCATAATTAGCTTGGGCTTTAGCGTACACAATGTTCAAAATAAAACACTCATTAGTATTTGCGTCTAGCGGAAGCTCTTAATAGTCCATAAGTGTCGTTTGCAACAAAGCCTATATTTGGAGCTACGCCTTTTGTTTTTAAATTTTAAATATTATACTAGTATTAATATTTATATTTAATTGATTCGTTTTGATTTAAGTAACTTAACACGGTCAACAAATTACATGTAAACTGTGCATTTAATTTTCAAAAAAAATTGAACATAAGTAATTTTATGAAGGAATATTTTTTAAGTTTCCTCAAATCAGTTAGTGCCCACTTTTCGTTATTGTAAATTCACCATTTATGCTGACGATGTCCTCATCACATTTACTCATTTGAAAGGAAAAGGTAAAATTGTTTAAATGCATGCTTGCTTAAAAATATTTTAAAGAATGTCAAATTAGCTCAAACTGCTTAAAAAAATTGGCATGAAAAATATGTAATATTGACAAATGAAGTTGAAGATGATTCTAAGGCATGCTTTTTTTTTTTAAAGCAAATGAAGATAATTGTGAGTTATGAGATGATATTGATGAAGGAAATGATGCTTTTTTAACATTTGATGATGATGATGATATGACTAGAAAGACTAGTTTAATTTCTAACAAAATAGTAGACTGGAAAAGCGGTTACAATATTTTGAATTTTGAGTGGTTGGGGTGTTGATTACTTGAACCTAATATCACTTTGGATGTTTTCATTACATGATGATTTATCTTTCTATTTAATAGTTTTTCATATTAATATATATTTCATTTACAATTATTTAATATTATATCATTTTTAAAACGACGCACCCAGCACCATGCACTGTGGCTTCATGAGAAACTTTGTGTTATGGTATACCATTCATTGTTGGCAAGTATGTTGAAAAAAAAAAGACTAGTCCAAATATATATGAAATATTTATCATCAACAAAAGTAAAATAGGGTCATGAAAAATTAAATTGTACAAATTCAAATCATTTTTCTATCAAGCCAAACAATCTTGGTATGACCAATGATTGAAATATTTAAAACCCATTAATGGAGAGAATGATTACATAAGAAAATAAATAGGTGAGGAGAAGACGGGAACATATGTTAGCTATAAGTTTTATAAGTAGTAAAAAGTTAAGGGTTTGGCACGACTGGCTTGATCTCATATGATTCTAAATATAAGCTAAATCATTAGATCATCATCAAATGATAAAGAATAAATAAAAAAATTATAAGTTCACTAAGACATCTGGGTCGGCCAAAACATTATATATTCTTGTTGATGAGCAATAAACAAGAGAGAATATTTGTATAAAGGGTATGGGTGTGTGCCTTGCAAACAAAAGTGCACATAAGTATGTGCCAAGTTGTTATCAAGCTAACCATGATCAAGCTGGTGATTGCTATTGTTCAGCTCATCATTAAATTGGCCCATAAACACTGTACATTATCAATTGTTTTGAGTTGTGAACAACCCAACCTTCAGCAAGTTAAAGCACCAAATACCAAGTATTTACAAAGAAGCAGACAGCTAGCCACATTGACGGCCAAGAAATAAGAAATACTGCAACAAATGAATAAAAGCATAGAAGTCCACAGAAGCAAAATATTGACGATGAAATCACAATGCGGCTTCAGCAAGGATAAGTAAATTTTGATCCGATGAAATCACAAAAAGTTGGCAAAAAGAAATGCAGCTTCTGATTTTTCTTCAATTCCAAAAAAAAAATGAATAAAAAAAAAACAATTCAGCAGACAGAAAATAGCATGAACATTGAAGATGGGATTTTAAAATAAGAATATGCACCTCTTCATCTTTAAATTTTACTGCATTTATAAGGAAAAGCTGAAAATATACAGCAATAGTAAATCACAAAAACAATTTGATTTCCAAATTGAGAATATAGTTTCAAGATTTTATAGAAAAAAACTCTTTTATCATCCATAATTGACACTTTTGGTCGGTCAATAAGAATTAAGGGCAACATTCTCACAGAAGATATTATACAATAAACAAAGTTGGGGCTAAAAAATCAAGATAAATACTTTCCATGTTACACTACAATTAACTAGAAATAGCTTACCTCGTTAACTCATCGGGATCAACATTTGACCACTCCGCTTCATCAACTATCTCATGGATGTGTCTGATTCGGTATTGATATTCCACGGACTCCAGAAGCTCCAAATCATCACTTGAAAAGGAAACTCCATTAATAGAAGCAAACACCTACACGATAGAATAACAAACTCTTCGATTATATAAACATAACAGTGAAAAACTACAAAAAATCATACATCAATTAATACATGTAACCAAGATGGCATTGCCAATAGAAAGCAAATAAGATATATTTAAAATTACACTAACCCTTCCATTAGTGATTATAGCATCTGAACCAAATTCAAGCCCCAGTTGTTCATGCAAAAAATAAGAAACCTACAAGCCATGAAGCAATGTAAGAACTATTATTCTTAAAAAGGGAACCGATATTAAACATGGTAAGAACTAGTCAATATACGTTTGAATTAAAAGATTATTAAACAACAATAACAATGAAAATGAATCCCCAAACGAGAAATTAATACATAATTTAATTCAGAAGTTAAAGAGTTGAAGAAAAGTCTCCGTTCAAAAAATACATACAACTTATCGCCCCCAGACAGGTCATTAGGTCAATATCAGCAAAACCTGGCATAATCCAGTAATTCACTAGTATTCTTAAATACAATATCGAGGTTCATCTCCAACAATTACAGATATTAAGTTAACCGCCATTCCTAACCATAATTCAGCACAAAAAAAAGCGGAAACCTAAATCAATGAAAAAAGAGCTAAAAGAATACATCAAAAATATATATTTCCCGTTAGTAAATTTTTAAAGAGAGAGTATACGAGGGCCTCAACAATAATGATGTTGAAAGAAAGTAATAGCAATTAAGAATGAGACTATGAGAGCAGTCGAATCTACAATGGAGAAAAAGGATTCATGTAGCCGACCCCACGTAGTGGGATAAAAGCTTGATGTTGTTGTTGTTGTTGTAGCAGTCGAATCTACAATGGAGATAGCACCGTCCAAAGATGTAAAAAATTGTCAGCAAAACATTTTAGAAAATTTAGATCAGTATTAATGTGAAGAAATAAAATATTTGTCAAAAGGCAATACCAACAAAATCTCAAAGTTGTCAAAACCAAATCAGCCATACCAAAAAAATGAGAGGGTCAAGATTTAATGGTTCGATCAGGATGAACCAGAGGTTGAACAAGATGACTTAATAAATATTAGAATTATTTAAATAAGATCAAAATGATATAATAATTATGTAATAATATAAATTTGTGACAAAAAATAAATAGAATTCATACAAAAATAATATCTTTTGTAATTTTAAATTAATTAATTTGGATTCATAGCAGGTAAGTTTACAATGGAAGCTATATATTTTTTAGAGGAATGATGAAGTTTAGTGAGTGTAATAAGGATAAACATATGGTATTTATTGATTTAGAAACAACATATGATGAAATTCTAAGAGAAGCGCTCTGGAGAGTTCTAGAAAAGAAATGTGTTAATAATACTTATATTCAAGTCATTGAGCATATCTACACAGGAGCTGCTATTTGTGTTCAAACACAAGAAGGCTAGACCAAGTATTTTCCTATTTGAGTTGGATTACATCAAGGTTCAGCTTTAAGCCAATATCTTTTTTGATTTAGCCATGAATGCACTCAATAGACATTCGTAAGAGGACGTACCTTGGTGTATCTTTTTGCTAATGATAATCCTCATGTTGATAAGACTAGAGAGAGAGCTGATGAAAAATTGAATTACAAAGGTAAACTTTACAGTCTAAAGGTTTCGTTTGAGTAGATCTAAAATCTAAAATATGGTGTAATTTTAATAGTAATAGATTTAGTTGTGGGATTATGACATTAAAAATAGTAGGCATTTTAGATATCAAGAATCTATTGTTCAAAATGATGGAAAAATAGATAAGAATATTATTAGTAAATTCAAATTCAAGTTGGATGGCTGAAGTGGAGGAATGCAGTGGGTCTTTTGTATGATAGAAAAGTACCCCCAAACTTAAAAGGAAAATTTTATAAGAAGGTGGTGAGACAAGTAATGATTTATGGCACAAAATGTTGGCTATTAAATAAAAAGCATAACATTAAGTATTGCAAAGATAAGGATGCTCAGGTGGATAACTTGCTTTACACTTAGAAGCAGAATGCAAAACGAGCATAAATGTGAAAAGATTGGGGTAGTTCCTATGAAAAATAAGATTAGTGAGAGTTGCCTTAGATGATTTGATCACATAAGATGTCGGCCTTCGGATGACCCTTTTAAGAGGGTAGATGTATTAGATTTGGCCTATGTTAAGAAATGTAGTAGAGGAAGACCAAAAAAACTTTCTTATAAAGTATTAAAAATGATATTTTTATTATATTTAGATGAGAATTTGACTCTTAATGGAACATAATAGAGAAATAGATTCATGTAGTTGACCACACGTAGTGAGATAAAGGCTTGTTGTTGTTGTTGTGAACTTGAGAACTTCAACATATTTATTTAATCTCACATCACTTGAAAACTTTCTCTTAGTATTGTGGATATAGCTTTTTGGGTTTGCATATGTTAAGAATTCACATGAGGTAGTGGGGTCATGTGAAAATGCTTGGTTGGTGTTTTCAAGGAAAATAATTATTATAATAATTTCAAAGAGATGGCAAAATAGATGAGAATATTATTAGTAAATTCAAGTTGGATGGTTGAAGTGGAGGAATGCAGTGGGTCTATTGTATGATAGAAAAGTACCCCCAAATTTAAAAGGAAAATTTGATAAGAAGGTGGTGAGACATGTAATGATTTATGGCACAAAATGTTGGCTATTAAATAAAAAGCATAAAGTTAAGTTAAGTGTTGCAAAGATAAGGTTGCTCAGGTGGATAACTGGTCTTACACTTAGAGATAGAATGCAAAACGAGCATAAATGTGAAAAGATTGGGGTAGTTCCAATGACAAATAAGATTAGTGAGAGTTGCCTTAGATGATTTGGTCACATAAGATGTCGGCCTTCGGATGACCCTTTTAAGAGCGTAGATGTATTAGATTTGGCCTATGTTAAGAAATGTAGTAGAGGACGACCCAAAAAACTTGCTTATAAAGTATTAAAAATGATATTTTTATTATATTTAAATGAGAATTTGACTCTTAATGGAACTTAATAGAGAAATACATTCATGTAGCTAACCCCACGTAGTGAGATAAAGGCTTGTTGTTGTTATTGTTGTTGTTGTTGTGAACTTGAGAACTTCAACATATTTATTAAATCTCACATCACTTGAAAACTCTCTCTTAGTATTGTGCATATAGCTTTTTGGGTTTGCATATGTTAAGAATTCACATGAGGTAGTGGGGTCATGTGAAAATGCTTGGTTGGTGTTTTCAAGGCAAATAATTATTATAATAATTTCATGCTTATTTTAAATTAAATTGTTAAGTGCAATATTTTATTTAATATTTTGTCCTAAATATATTAAATTAATTTATTAAATTGTTTAAATAGTCCAACAATTGAACCGACCAGTTCAAAGGATCCGAATACCAGTTCATTGCTTAAACCAACAATTTTGACATGTTCATTCATATTCGATGCAAAGGACTTTTTTAAAAATGATCAGACTAATCATATGACCGGTCCATAGTTGAACCAGCCGAACTACTTGGTTCGGTCCAATTTTTGAAACCTTGCATAATCTTGATCAACACGAAAAATGTACCAAAATCTCAACGGGAAAATTCCAAATTCAAAAGAGGAAAAAGCCACTAAATTAGACTTTCCAACAAAAGAAATATGGCACGCTATGCAAGGAAAAATTATACATTATAAAGTGAACGAAAAGACAACTCAAAATAAAACAACCAGCTTCAGCTCAACGGAAGAATGGTGGTCTGATGTTCAAATTTTAGAATGGAAACCAGTTATAAAAGATTGCCAAAACAGTCCATCTTACCTTTTCAGGAAATGAAACAACTCCGTTGCAATTACACACATACCTTTTCCAAATGATTAATTCTCGTAGCCGACGAGAATTTTGAAAGGTGGGATCTAAGATCACCAGATGGCAACTCATTTGCCAGAGCTAGCTCACAAACTTTGTCTATGAAGTTAATCAGGCTGGTAGTATCAGATGACTGTGCTTGCATGAATTGACTTTCATAGACGGAGCAAAGTTGGTCCAAGAAGTTCAAGACATTGTGCTTGTCACTGACTCAAAAATAGTTTATATAAATAAGCAATAAGCATATCTAACATTTAAAAATCAGCCCTGATTAATAAATCATGACAATTTACCCAAAAATTGATGATGCTTTATCAAATATTTCTGCTAAAAGAAGAGCAGGAGATAAGCCCAAGCCATCTCCATTCATGAGTACTCCAACACGGGCTTTTCTAGACTCAGCCATCTAAGAATTATCATATAAATTAGCAGAGATCAACAAACATTGTAAAGGAAAATAAAAATATCATGCAGAACCAAACCAAGTAATGTAATCCTTCACGGAGTAATTTTATCCCTTTCCTTGATGTCACATTAACAGCAAGAAGATGTGTCACTGGCTTTAAATCATCTAAAGCTGAAATAACAAATTGTATAAGTTGCAGGTATAAACATTGTTACATAAGTCTGCAAAAAGAACCAGATATTTTAAACATCTTTTAAGCTTACTTCCAGGAGAATGCAAGTAGCTGATGTCATGTAGTATAGAATCCTTTGCAATGTATGATTTGACAAGTGAAATAAATTTGTTTATTTCTTTCCCGCCATTAATGACCTTGAAAAAGGTAATATATGACATTTAAACATACGTAGTAGTTATAAGGAAGGATGCGTTATCTCAATTTCTTACCTGAGGATTATAGCGGTGATAACCATTTTCAGAGAGAAACTTCTCTAAAACATCTGTGTTTGAGGTAATTTGACCATAGTAAACTTGCTCCTGAATCCTAGGAAGCTCCTCATTCATAGCACTTATAGAGGAATCCTACATGTACAGCATATGAAGAGAAAGAACATTATTGAAGTTTACCTAGAGAAGACGCAACACCAAAATAATGCAGAGAAAGAAGCAGCTAAAATTCATACGAAAAAAAATAAATGTAATAATATCCAGTCAAGCTGCGAGGTTTATCTATATAATATCTATATAATTGGGTACGCCTACGCTACCAACTGCACATTTTCACTTATAAGAGTATCAGCAAAGTGAAACGCAAATTAGGGGTTTTTGAATACTCCTAGCTAACTGATATTCTATTATTGCACTATTATTGTTACTCCGGCTGAAGAAAAATTAGAGTTCATATTTAATCATTTATTCAAGCAACCACTGAAATTGTAGCAGATGAGCAGTACAGCAAATGGATAAAATACCAATATGACACTAACATAAGTATCAATTGCTCCAAGTAGTAACAAGGATAAAAAAGCTAAAAAATCAATGGAATAAAGACTAGGTACTGTGTTTCCATCAAATTTCCTTTTAAGTAAAAGAGAATCTGAAAACTAGCAGCCAGATAGCTTCAGAGCTTTTTTATTTAAGATTGCAAATAATTCCATGCACTTCTCGAAAACAATGGATATGAAAAATATCAAGATAAATTTGACAAGGTTAATAAGCTTAAATATTCAACAGGTATTACCAGCATAAGTGAGATCATGGAAAGCATCATAATGATCCTCTTCCAATAATAAAATCGAAGATTCACTTAAAGCCTTACCATGGATCAACTTATAACTAATAAGCAACTGAAAATTACACCATGATAAAGTATAGATTTTAGAATATTGGTGATACAGTTTAAGCCTCTTAATCAAATATATTTCCATCGCAATTGCAAACGGGTAACTTGCTAGACACAGGATACTCCAAATAGTTTTAACATCTAATCATTACTTCAAAAGATGACCACTTCCAGAACTCTTTCCTCCTTTACTTTTAGTTTCACCTTTCCAAACAACTGTTACTAATTCAGGAGGTTCTCTACAAAATTGGGCCAATCTCCCCAGCTTGGTTATTTAGGTCAATTTGAGTTGAATTGGCTTCTCTAAGTTAACCTGGCTATCAGGTTAAATTATTTTGGACTAGCAGGATCAATGAGTAAAACGACATTGGATTTAATGGACATACATGGAACTACATTCAATTTGCAACATTTTAAACTCATAGAAGGGCTTCAATCAAGAATAATAAGTACAAAGTCACCAGGCAATGCCAAAACAAGAAGATGCCAGATCACCAGAGGGCTAATACCGCTTTCCCTAGTACCCAAAAGTTGTTAAAATGCTTAGGTATTTTCATTTTCTTCTTCAGTGGATTAACAACAACAACAACAACAATATCAAGCCTTTATCCCACTACATGGGGTCGGCTACATGAATCTTTTTTCTCCATTGTGTCCTATTAAAAGTCAAATTCTCGTTTGAATCTAATAAAGAAAGATCATTTCTAATATTTTCTAACCAAGTCTTTTTAGGTCTGCCTCTACCTTTCTTAACATAAGTCAAATCTAAAACCTCTACTTTTCTAATCGGGTCATCGAAAGGCCACCGTTTTATGTGACCAAACCATCTAAGGCGACTCTCTCTAATCTTATCTTCTACTGGAGCTACTCCAACCTTTTCACGTATATGCTCATTTTATATCCTAATCTAAGGGTAAAGCCACTCATCCACCTCAGCATCCTCATCTCTACCACACTTAACTTACTATTATGCTTCTCTTTTAATGGCCAACATTCACCACCATAAAGCATTGCAGGCCTCACCACCATCTTATAGAATTTTCCCTTAAGTTTGAGGGGTACTTTTCTATCACACAACAAGCCCGATGCATTCCTCCACTTCAACCATCCAACTTGAATTCTACTGATAATATCCCAATTTATTTCACCATCACTCTGAACAATAGATCCAAGATATCTAAAACTTTATTTTCATTTAGAGTGCTAAGGTCACTACAGTCAATCTTATTTTCAAAATCTTCATTAAAATGTTTAGTAAAATATCTCATCCACCTTTGTTGAATATCTTTTAAGAAAAGCATTTTTTATCTTCATCCTTAATACACTTCACTTGAACTAAATCCTTACTACTCATATCTCTTTGTTTGGCAAACTTATACATATATCTTTCTCCCTCCTTAGTATATAATATATATTATATAAATCACTAAAAGCTAAGGTCTTTGCATCGCATATTGCTTTCTTAGATTCCTTATGAGTATTTTTATATCTTTCCCAATTATCAGAGTTTTACAATTAAACCAATTTTTATAATCTTATTTTTAATCTTTTCTTGCACTTTTGGATTCCACCACCAACTATTTTTAATATTAGGATATTTTCCCTTTGATACTCAAAGCACATCTTTTGCAATATTCTTCTTAATATCACTAGCCACTTTTTTCCACATAACATTAACATCCTCATGCACAGATAAAATCTTAAGATTTAAAATCTTATTCTCAAAAATTTTTTTGTTAATATTTTTTTAAATGCCCCAATCTAATCCTAGAATATCATTTTACTTTATTTTTTTTATTATCTGTCCCTTTATCTTAAAGTCCAAAACTAATAATTGATGTTGGACACATAAATTTTCACTCGGAATAACTTTACAATCTTTGCAATCTAAACGATCTAATTTTCTTATAAGAAAATAGTCAATCTGAATTGTACTATAGCCATTTTTATAAGTGATGAGATGCTCCTTCATTTTCTTAAATAAGGTATTAGCAATTAAAAAATCATAAGCTAAACAAAAATCTAATATGGTCTTGCCACCTTCATTTGTCGTTCCAAACCCATGACCACCATGAATGCTTTTAAAATTATCTACCTCTCTACCAACATGTTCATTTAAATCTCCTCCAATAAAAACTAATTCTTCAAGATGTATCTTTTATATTAATTCTTCTAAATCAGTCCAAAATTTTAATTTTGAACTCATATTCAAACCTACATGAGGAGCATAAGAACTTATAATATTAATAATTTTAGCATCAACAACAATCTTTAAAGCTATAATTCTACCTCCAATCCTATTAATTTTTATAACATTATCCTTCAAACTCTTATCTATAATAACACATACACCATTTCTGGTACAACTCCTACCCGAATACCAAAGTTTAAAACCTAAACCATCAATCTCCTTAGCCTTCTCTCCAACCCATTTAGTTTCCTGAATCCACAGAATATTTAACTTCCTATGAATCATAATATCTATTAATTTCATTAATTTTCTTGTAAAAGAACCTATATTCCAAGTTTATATCCTAATCTTAGTTTCATAGACTAGCTTCTTTGCCCACATTCATCCTTGATGTGAGAGCCCTTGCTTATTTATTACTATACCCGGGCGCCGGTGCAGCGGCCCTTGCACACTTGTCACTATATTCAGGTCATACAGTGCGTATCTTCCAAGGGACGCCCTAGCATTAACAAAATTTCTTAAAAGATTTATATCATTATTATTAGACAAGTTTTATGCTGGTTGTCGACTACCTAACGCAACCCTCTACTTTTCTCATCCAGGACTTGGGACCTGGCAACGACAGTGTTTCTTCAGTGGATTAAGCTAATTAAAAAAAAATGTATCTTGAGTTTGAAATCAAAAGTTTGTTCAATAGGAGCAATCCTTAAAAGAGTTTTGCCACAAGCGCTCTCCCTGACATAGTCCTTGGGATCCTTATAATTATTATTATTTTTATTAGGACCTCCTTTTCTTTTCATTCTTTTTGCAGGACTATCTTGAAATTAGGAGTTCGTCAGCTTTATTAAAGACTAACCTATTGAAAACTCACACCAATTTTTTGTTCAGTTCATTTAAGGTTTTGACCTGATTTTGGGAGGATTCCCTATTTTGGGGGGGATTGGAGACATGGAGGTGATCATAATGAAACCTAGGACTCCGCTGCAATCAACGCCAAATTCCAGAAGCCATCTCCAGCAGCAGTCCAAGGATGGCAGCAGAAATTATTTGTGGTTGGGAGGGTTCTGGTTGCAAGGGATGGGCTAGGGAAACTTCTGGGGTGCTTATCCAATGGAGTTGAAGTAGTCCTTCCATGACCATTGGCGTTCAGTAGCTTCTTCCTTGCATTTCTTGCTAATGCCTGGCAGAAACAACAAGGGAAGAATTTTGAGCAGGTATCGTCCACAGGTGGGAGACAAGTCCAGCCAATACTTTGTATATTCTTGTTTCTCCTTTAAGTTCACTTGCAGGTTCTTGGAGGCCCAGTGGCATTAGAGGTTGTTGAAAAGAGGGAGATGGTTGTATTTTAAGAAATTTTAGTTAACTTCAGGTATTTAGTCTGAAGCAAGAAATACTCAAATCAGGTTCTCTATTTCTTGTTTCATTTATATTTAGTTTTCTCCCTGATCAGCAGTAATCCACGTAGTTTTTTCTTTGAATTCACAGGTTGCTGGACTTTGGGCAATCCGAGGACAGCCAACAGCAATCTTTGGCATGAACTTTCAGCAATCCGAGGACAGCCAACAGCAATCTTTGGCATGGGGAAGAAGGGAACAAGATAGGGGTTGCGGTAAGGCCTCAATGGTGGCAGCTTTCAGCCAAGACATTTGACTACCATCTTCTTGAATCAAGAAGTTCCTCCATCAGGTTCTCTGTTGTTTAATTGCTGGCTAACCTACCTATTTCTCCTTGGAATTACTTGCAGGACTGCTAGATTTTTCCAGCAGATTTTGACCTCTGAAGAATTAAAAATTTTGGAAAGGCAACAGCCATTGTAATAAGAACTTGGAAGTTTCCAGCATGCCCCGGTGGTGGCTGAAATTACCAAAATATGAGAATGCATAGCAGCTTTCTTGGCTCAAATACTCGTCTCTCGGTGTAGAATTTTTCACACTTACACAATAATTCATTGGGAAGAAAGTCTTTGTGATTGTGTAGCTTCACACCTGGTTTCTTTCTCAGTTTTCAGTCATTGGCAGATAATTTTATATAATTATTGTAGCTTTCTGATGCTATAATGCTATCAAATATTCTGTATTTAATATTGAACATTAGTATGTTTTTTTATGTTCTTTTTCTTTTTTAGCTATCCAATGATGGAAGGTATCCAATGATCATGGTAGGTTGTGCTTGGGGCTTGATAGACCTTTGGTTTGCTGGCTCGATTGGTCCTTGGCTGCTGCTGGTTCACGGTTTTGGGCTTATGGTGAAGTTTGCAAGGAGGTGGTTCATTGGTGTTGAGATTTAATTGCTAAGTTGCTAGCTCATTAATCTACTAAGGTAAGCTCATAAGTTGGATTTATTATGGAGTGGTCTTGTCCCTTCTCCTCCCCTCTTCTTCCTAAAATTATGTGCCGTTGCCCATGGGTTTCCGTGGCTGCCTATTGGTTTTCTGTGCTGGATGGTTTTTCCCGTGCCTTGGTGCCTCAGTTTCGTGCGGGCCTCCTTGGTTCTTGCGGCTACCTCTTCGGGTTCCGCCTGGGCTGCTTTCCCGTGACTTTTGGGGGGCTTTTCCGTGACTTATGGTGCTTTGTTTCCTGGAATTGACTGTTGGATTTTCATTTCCATCATTAAAATTATGAATATGAAAGGTCATTCGGGCTGTTTGGTTTCTCCTCTCTTGCCTGTAAATATGAGATGTTTTGAGAGGGAAGGGAGTTGAAGATTGAGAGCAAATTTGCTAAAAACCTGAGGGTTCTTCTTGGAAAAGCTTGCGAGCTTGTTCCATTCTCCTGCTCTAGGAAAGCTTGCGGGCTTCTCCTCTTTCTTCTCGGCTTCTAACCTCTTTCATCACTACGCAAGTTCCACTCCATTTGTATCCTTCTTCTTGAGCTTTGGTGGTGTATGTTGGCTGATTTGGGAGCATTTGCTGGAGGAGTTTGAATTGGACGATTGGACTATCTTGCACTAGTGGACCATCAGTTTGCTAACCCTAAGAACTTATTTTACTTAAACCTGCATTTCGATGCATGTGAGCAACCCGCTCGACGGTTGTCTGAGGATAGCGTTATTTTTATTTTCTTTGTTTCTTTGAATTCTCTTCTAGTTTTCTTCGTCGAATTTTGGATGTTATAGATGAGTGCTACTATTTGAATCAATTTTGGTTTAGTTTGGCCCTTTGTTCTTCTTGTTTGGCTTTTCTATCTAGTGTGCTTACATCACTTTCTAATCTTGTAAGATTCTATCTGATTTTATCAAAACACTAGGATAGGATACTGCCTAGGCAGAATTGCGAAGTCTGGCTAAAGAAATCACCATGGAAACAATGAGAAATTCAGCTATTATAATATATTGTGATATGCAAGGGATGAGAATGTGAGGTATACTCTTTCAACTCCAACAATAAAAAAGAATGGAAGATAAAGAATCTTTTTTATGCAGACATCAAACCTTTAATGTTCCCTCAGGGACGTGGCCGATGATCTACGGCTATGACGCCCTTTTATTTCATTTATATGTGATATATTTATTTATTTTCTGTCCTTTTTCATTTATGCCCTTGCTTAAGGGATTAGTTCTTTGTAAGCCTCGAGGGCATTGTTGTCTTTTATTTTTCCCTTCTTGTATTTGTCTATTTAAGTCCCTCCTCTTCTTGGAGAAGGGAAAATGATGATTAATATGAAATTTTCAGCTTGTGCTTATGGATCTCTTTGTGAGTTCTAAGTTTTCTCTCTTTGGATGATCTCTTAGTAAGTTCGTGAGAGGAGAGGCCCAAGTGGGGAAAAAGCAGTACCCGTCAATCTTAGTGGATTCCAAGGTTCCCTATTACGCTTTCCCTCTTTGTCCGAAATTTTGTATCAAAACTGCTGGATTAATTCCTGCATTAATTCCTAGACGTTACCTTGCTGCCCTGGAATTCCAGCAAAGGAAATTTCACTGTGCAACTGCCAGAATTTTCCCATTGTTGCCCAACGTGTGCTATCCAGATTTTCTCAGCCAAACAACTTGCTTCCCAGCCGCTTAGAAGGGTCCCCAACTGCTGTCGAAGACTCCTTTGACTCAAAACTGCTGCTGTCCTGAACTTCAGCCTCAGGAAACTGCTGCTGTTTTGTATTTCTGCACCACTTCCAGGCTGTTCCATGCTGCGGGAAGGCTCTTGGTTGCTGCCCACGTCTTCCCCAGCATTCAAACGATCTTGTCAGAGTGTGCATATCTCTACTTTGGGTAAACTCTACCCCCAACTCTTTTATCTTCTTAGTTTACTTCTCCAACGTGGTTATATTTTGATTCACAAGGATGTCGTTGGTCCCTCCGCTAAAGCCTAGTAATAGGAAGAGTTGAGTGAAGGTTTCCTTGTAGTAGCTAGTCTTAATGTTAACAAAGGGATTTATTGTTGAGACCATTCACGTATGCAAAAGCATATTAAATTGATTGATTTTATGCTCTCAACTTCTATGCACGTAAGTTAACCAACGCTATTTATCACTTTAATATTTTATTTTATGGTTCAAATCAACATGAGATCTTGCTTATTATTATTCTCTAAAACTAAACGTGCAAACGTCGTTACGCATCTTATCTTCCCACGATTGTTCTACATCATTTTTGGTATCAGAGCATGGCACGCATGCATGACATGTACTAGAAAAACATCCTAGTGTCTAGCCAAGCATTAGTCCTAAAAATTTGCATGCATATCATCGCCTAGATAATTTTATTTCATTGTTTCCGTTGCTGCCCATGCATTTCCTGCACGCATTTAGTGGAGTTGAGTCAATATATATAGTGTCTTAGTGCTGCCATCAAAACCGTAACTCTTCTAAGTGCTTAGGATAACTACACCCTTCGTGTAGGCTGCTGTCCTTACTGTTCCAGCCACATTTAGCTGCCATTTTGTGAACTTAAAGTCTTTGTTTAGGTGCTGTCCACTCCCTCGGACCCTTCCAAACACCTAGACAACTTAAACAACGGCTGAACCTTGCTGTCCTGAAATTTGCTGCACTGTTTAGTGGCCTTTAGGTGATCCTAAAAATTGTATTAAGTTGTTGTCCACTCATTTTCTGCACTACTTAGTGGCATTTAAGTGAACCTAACTTAGTGTTTAGGTGCTAACTTCACTCTAGACATTTCCCTCATCACTTGGACCAATTAATCTAGCACTGTAGGTTGCTGTCCACAGCACTCCTGCACTCGTTTAGTGGACTATTAGGCTAGGAACCTTAGCGCTTAGGTGCTGCCTTCGACCCGGTACCCTTCGTAGTCACCTAGACTATTTTATCCACTAATGGGGTTTGCTGTCCACATCTTTAGTGCACATTCTAGTGACAATTTGGAGAGTCTAGCTTCGCTTTAGGTGTTCTCCCCTATCTAGATTCATCCTTAAGTGTTTCCAAGCGCTTCCCAATGGATCCGATAGGACTTCAAAAGAAGTTAGATGACATCGTTAACCTAGTGGGCTCTATGACTAGAATTATGACGGAGAAACATGTTGACTATCCCCACTCTAGGAAGGTGCCCCATTCGGTCAGCCATGTTAGTCGGGAGACGCCTCACTCTAGTTATCAACCTAGATCTAAGCCTAAGCCACAGCAACAACCTCACTTTGAGTCACTTTACCGTCTACACACCTTTGATGGTTCCTCGAACCCTTACTACTTTAGGGAATGAGTTAGACAATTAGAGGACTATTTTGAATCACGTCATATCCCCGAGTCCCACCAGGTTAGCATCGCTAAGTCTCACCTCCAAGGTCAGGCTCTTCAATTTTGGGTAAGATTGGAATATCATAAAGAGTCTCGCGGTGAGTATCCTACTTGGAAAGACATGAGGCGAGATCTTAATTTAAAATACCGACCCTCTACCAGTGACTGCTATCTAGAGCCCCACCCTACCTCTTTTGTTGGAACAAACCGTGGACATTACTATGGTCGAGACCACCCATCTTTTAGTAATATAAAGGTTGCTGCCCCACCCCGTAGGTTTTCTCTTAGTCTTGATGACCGATCCTTTAGTGGGTCTTCTGTTGGATCGAGCCCATATAACTCTCCACTTGGACCAACTTCTAGCCAGCTCAGTCAAACCTTAGCCTCCCCAATCCTTGACCCTGCGAGTGTAAGTTTAATAAAGAAATATCTTAAAAAGAAAAGGTCCCCTAAACCTGAGACTGAGTGCATCCATTTCGTTGATGCTAATGATATCACTAATAATGAAGAATTCTTTGAGGATAAAATTGAAGTGATTGAATTAGACTCCCTGCTTGACTTAAACCCTGATTTAGGAGATCTAGGACCTTTAAACCTAGATACCTTAACCCATCCAGATCCTCATCTCATCAAGGATATCTCTTTGGATAAGGTCTGCCTAGACGATATTAATTTGATCTCGGAAGAAGCTGATCTAACCTTGAACACATTGAAATTAAAGTCAGAAAAATCTGATTTAATTGTATCTCCTACTAAGATGACTCTGAATAATTTTGATTTAATTTCGGACTCTAATAGCGACGTGGATAGTCTCGAATTGGAATTGAGTAAGTTGAATTTGCTACCTGAATTAGACCCCGAATTAGTTCACCCCAAATCCATTGATCTTAAGGTTATAACCAAACCTGATTCTAGTAAAGATAGTCATAGGAGCCTGAAAGTTTCTGAGCCTGATTTGAACAATAAGTCTCCTCTTGTTTTATTGGAGTCTATTTTTTGAGTTGTTCATTTAGATTTATATTTAGCAGAAGGTGTATTTCCTGATTTGACTTACCTCACCACCACTGTAGCCACTAGGAGACTACCTACGACCCTAACTGAAACTACCTATAAAAATGCCCTGATAGCTAAAGATATTTTTATTGCTCCTCCTACTCCTGTTCCCTTAGACATGGAAACTTTTGTCCTCTAATTTTGTGAGTGATCTGTCTTTATTCTTATCTATGTGTGCTTGTGAGTCAGTATGTTTGTGTGTTTTTGTAGTCTGCTTTCTTCCAAAGTTTCATCCATTTACAACTTTGTGTGATCCCACAATGCATGCTCATCTTCATTGCACCAAGTCTCTTGCATCCACATCTGCATTACATCTGCATGGCTTACATAAGGAAATTGCACGCCCAACCTGAAGGGAGTAATAATAAGTATAAACTTCATGCTGATTCAAAAACGACATTTTAAAACTATTAAGGTTGGTAACTCAGTGATGGTGCAGATTCGTCCGAAAAGTTACATGTTAGAAGTGCGGGGTCATTTAAAATAGTCACTACAATCCATGACACTGCTAACATGATTGGATCTGCCTGCAGAATTCAACGTTCATTCCGCTTTTAACATAAAGATTTAGTAGCCTATGAGGGCCTAGAGTTTAAGCTCCAAATCCACTTCAAATTAAGCCTTGTGTGACCCCACCCTGTGAGAACCCAAGCCTACCTCCACTCCCAAATATTCCTAAAATACCTATAGCGGAAGTGATTAACATGATTCTAAGTGATGACATTATTTCCACAAAAGAGGGTGGACGAAGAAGCTATTTGATAAGGTGGCGAGGTAAACCAAAGATAGAAGATACGTGTATTGATCGTGAGGAGTTACAGAGTTGGATCCAGATTCATTTGCGGCTCTACATGAGCCTTTGAGACACCCACTCGACGGAGTCGAGTTTTCTCCCAGCCGGGGAGAATGATGCAGACATCACCTTTAATGTTCCCTCAGGGACGTGGCCGATGATCGACGGCTATGATGACGCCTTTTTATTTCATTTATATGTGATGTATTTATTTATTTTCTGTGTTCCAGCGATCTTATGGCACTGGGTAAACTCGACCTCCGACTCTTTTAGCCTCTTAGTTTACTTCTCCAACGTGGTTATATTTTGATTCACAAGGATGTTGTTGGTCCCTCCGCTAAAGCCTAGTAATAGGAAGAATTGAGTGAAGGTTTCCTTGTAGTAGCTAGTCTTAATGTTAACAAAGGGATTTATTATTGAGACCATTCACGTATGCAAAAGCAGATTAAATTGATTGATTTTTATGCTCTCAACTTCTATGCACGTAAGTTAACCAATGCTATTTATCACTTTAATATTTTATTTTATCGTTCAAATCAACATGAGATCTTGCTTATTATTATTCTCTAAAGCTAAACGTGCAAACGTCGTTACGCATCCTATCTTCCCACGATTGTTCTACATCATTTTTGGTATCAGAGCATGGTAGGCATGCATGACATGCGCTAGAAAAACATCCTAGGGTCTAGCCAAGCATTAGTCCTAAAAATTTGCATGCATATCATCGCCTAGCTAATTTTATTTCATTATTTTCGTTGCTGCCCATGCATTTCCTGCACGCATTTAGTGGAGTTAAGTCAATATATACAGTGTCTTAGTGCTGCCATCAAAACCGTAACTCTTCTAAGTGCTGCTGTCCTTACTGTTCCAGCCACATTTAGCTGCCATTTTGTGAACTTAAAAGTTTTTGTTTAGGTGCTGTCCACTCCCTCGGACCCTTCCAAACACCTAGACAACTTAAACAACGGCTGAACCTTGCTGTCCAGAAATTTGCTGCACTGTTTAGTGGCCTTTAGGTGACCCTAAAACTTGTATTAAGTTGCTGTCCACTCATTTTCTGCACTACCTAGTGGCATTTAAGTGAACCTAACTTAGTATTTAGGTGCTAACCTCACTCTAGACATTTCCCTCATCACTTGGACCAATTAATCTAGTGCTGTAGGTGGCTGTCCACAGCACTCCTGCACTCGTTTAGTGGACTATTAGGCTAAGAACCTTAGCGCTTAGGTGGGCCTTCGACCCGGTACCCTTCATAGTCACCTAGACTATTTTATCCACTAATGGGGTTTGCTGTCCACATCTTTAGTGCACCTTCTAGTGACAATTTGGAGAGTCTAGCTTCGCTTTAGGTGTTGTCCCCTATCTAGATTCATCCCTAAGTGTTTCCAAGCGCTTCCCAATGGATCCGATAGGACTTCAAAAGAAGTTAGATGACATCGTTAACCTAGTGGGCTCTATGACTAGAATTATGACGGAGAAACATGTTGACTCTCCCCACTCTAGGAAGGTGCCCCATTCGGTCAGTCATGTTAGTCGGGAGACACCTCACTCTAGTTGTCAACCTAGATCTAAGCCTAAGCCACAGCAACAACCTCACTTTGAGTCACTTTACCGTCTACCCACCTTTGATGGTTCCTCGAACCCTTACTACTTTAGGGAATGGGTTAGACAATTAGAGAACTATTTTGAATCACGTCATATCCCCGAGTCCTACCAGGTTAGCATCGCTAAGTCTCACCTCCAAGGTCAGGCTCTTCAATTTTGGGTAAGATTGGAAGATCATAAAGAGTCTCGCGGTGAATATCCTACTTGGAAAGACATGAGGCGAGATCTTAATTAAAAATACCAACCCTCGACCAGTGACTGCTATCTAGAGCCCCACCCTACCTCTTTTGTTGGAACAAACTGTGGACATTACTGTGGTCGAGACCGCCCATCTTTTAGTAATATCAGGGTTGCTGCCCCACCCCGTAGGTTTTCTCTTTAGTCTTGATGACCGACCCTTTAGTGGGTCTTCTGTTGGATCGAGCCCATATGACTCCCCACTTGGACCGACTTCTAGCCAGCTCAGTCAAACCTTAGCCTCCCCAGTTCTTGACCCTGCAAATGTAAGTTTAATAAAGAAATATATTAAAAAGAAAAGGTCCCCTGAACCTGAGACTGAGTGCATCCATTTCGTGGATGCTAATGATATCGCTAATAATGAAGAATTCTTTGAGGATAAAACTGAAGTGATTGAATTAGACTCCCTTCCTGACTTAAACTCTGATTTAGGAGATCTAGGACCTTTAAACCTAGATACCTTAAGCCATCCAGATCCTCATCTCATCAAGGATATCTCTTTGGATAAGGTCTGCCTAGACGATATAAATTTGATCTCGAAGAAGCTGATCTGACCTTGAACACATTGAAATTAAAGTCGGAAAAATCTGATTTAATTATATTTCCTACTAAGATGACTCTGAATAATTTTGATTTAATTTCGGACTCTAATAGCGACGTGGATAGTCTCGAATTGGAATTGAGTAAGTTGAATATGCTACCTGAATTAGACCCCGACTTAGTTCACCCCAAATCCATTGATCTTTGGGTTATAACCAAACCTGATTCTAGTAAAGATAGTCATAGGAGCTTGAAAGTTTCTGAGCCTGATTTGAACAATAAGTCTCCTCTTGTTTTATTGGAGTCTATTTTTTGAGTTGTTCATTTAGATTTATATTTAGCAGAAGGTGTATTTCCTGATTTGACTTACCTCACCACCACTGTTGCTACTAGGAGACTACCTACGACCCTAACTAAAACTACCTATAAAAATGCCCTGGTAGCTAAAGATGTCTTTATTGCTCCTCCTACTCCTATTCCCTTAGACATGGAAACTTTTGTCCTCTCATTTTGTGACTGATCTGTCTTTATTCTTATCTATGTGTGCTTGTGAGTCAGTATGTTTGTGTGTGTTTTTGTAGTCTATTTTCTTCCAAAGTTTCATCTATTTACAACTTTGTGTGATCCCACAATGCATGCCCATCTTCATTGCACCAAGTCTCTTGCATCCACATCTGCATTACATCTGCATGGCTTACATAAAGAAATTGCACACCCAACCTGAAGGGAGTAATAATAAGTATAAACTTCATGCTGATTCTAAAACGACATTTTAAAACTATTAAGGTTGGTAACTCAGTGATGGTGTGGATTCGTCCGAAAAGTTACATGTTAGAAGTGCGGGGTCATTTAAAATAGTCACTACAATCCATGACACTACTAACATGATTGGAACTGCCTGCAGAATTCAACGTTCAATCCTCTTTTAACATAAAGATTTAGTAGCCTATGAGGGCCCAGAGTTTAAGCTCCAAATCCACTTCAAATTAAGCCATGTGTGACCCCACCCTGTGAGAACCCAAGCCTACCTCCACTCCCAAATATTCCTAAAATACCTATAGCGGAAGTGATTAACATGATTTTAAGTGATGACATTATTTCTACAAAAGAGGGTGGACGAAGAAGCTATTTGATAAGGTGGCAAGGTAAACCAAAGATAGAAGATATGTGTATGGATCTAGAGGAGTTACAGAGTTGGATCCAGATTCATTTGCGGCTCTACACGAGCCTTGGAGACACCCACTCGACGGAGTCGAGTTTTCTCCCAGCCGGGGAGAATGATGCAGGCATCAGACCTTTAATGTTCCATCAAGGATGTGGCCGATGATCGACGGCTATGATGATGCCTTTTTATTTCATTTATATGAGATGTATTTATTTATTTTCTGTCTTTTTCCATTTATGCCCTTGCTTAAGGGATTAGTTCTTTGTAAGCCTCGAGGGCATTGCTGTCTTTATTTTTCCTTTCTTGTATTTGTCTATTTAAGTCCCTCCTCTTCTTGGAGAAGGGCTAATGATGATTAACATGAAATTTTCAGCTTGTGCTTATGGATCTCTTTGTGAGTTCTAAGTTTTCTCTCTTTGGATGATCTTTTAGTGATTTCATGAGAGGAGAGGCCCAGGTGGGGCAAAAGCAGTACCCGTCAATCTTGGTGGATTCCAAGGTTCCCTATTACGCTTTCCTTCTTTGTCCGAAATTTTGTATCAAAACTGCTGGATTAATTCCTGCATTAATTCCTGGATGTTACCTTGCTGCCCTGGAATTCCAGCAAAGGAAATTTCACTATGCAACTGCCAGAATTTTCCCATTGTTGCCCAACGTATGCTGTCCAGATTTTCTCAGCCAAACAACTTGCTTCCCAGCTGCTTAGAAGGGTCCCCAACTGCTGTCCAAGACTCCCTTGACTCAAAATTGCTACTGTCCTGAACTTCAGCCTCAGGAAAACTGCTGTCCAAGATCAAAACTGCTGCTGTTTTGTATTTCTGCACCACTTCCAGGCTGTTCCATGTTGCGGGAAGGCTCTTGGTTGCTGCCCACATCTTCCCCAGCATTCAAACGATCTTGTCAGAGTGTGCATATCTCTACTTTGGGTAAACTCTACCCCCAACTCTTTTATCTTCTTAGTTTACTTCTCCAACGTGGTTATATTTTGATTCACAAGGATGTTGTGGTCTCTCCGCTAAAACCTAGTAATAGGAAGAGTTGAGAGTGAAGGTTTCCTTGTAGTAGCTAGTCTTAATGTTAACAAAGGGATTTATTATTGAGACCATTCACGTATGTAAAAGCTGATTAAATTGATTGATTTTTATGCTCTCAACTTTTATGCACTTAAGTTAACCAACGCTATTTATCACTTTAATATTTTATTTTATCGTTCAAATCAACATGAGATCTTGCTTATTATTATTCTTTAAAACTAAACATGCAAACGTCGTTACGCATCTTATGTTCCCACGATTGTTCAACATCACTTCTTGATCAGGCAATCCAAAAATCTTCAAAAGAGGGCGAAACTTACCAAAGTTTCCAAGAAGACAATATCAAGATTACAAGGTCAAAGTAGATATTCTAGATTTGAAGGCGGGTAGAATCCTAATGATTCTATTGAATGGTTGCAATGGTCGATCGTGTCATTGATTATAAGAAAGTGCTAATTGAAAGGCACATTAAACTAGTAGCCATTAACTTCGAAACAAATGCTTCCACTTGGTGGAGAATCCTAAATAGAACCCCAAGCTAGGGAGGGAAAAAATAAAATTTATGTGGAATAAAATGAAGTTGCAAAAAGGTGGTTGACAACGCATTTTCAGCAAGATGATTATTATATTGATAGGAAACACTTGTACATCACAAGTATTTCCTATCAATCTTCTAAAACAACGAGAAACTTCACAAAAATCCGTACAAAATCACAAAAACAATGGATAATTTGTATTACTTAATGAGAGTGAAACGGAAAATAGCAAGATACACTTGATCCTCTATTCGAGAGGATCGATCTCTGCCAAATCTCTAGACGCCGCTAGAGCCCAAAGAAAACCTAAATCTAAGAGATCTCAAATTTCAGCCAAATTCAAGTGCCCTAACCCTAGGACAACAAAGTATTTAATGCATACAAATCAAAAGGAAATCCCTAAAAAGTCCCTACATTCAAATTCCCCTCTTAATTAAAAAAAAAAAAAAACTTCCTAATCGGCTCCCGCAAGGCGTGCGGCTCGCACGGAAACCCAGAAGGCGGAAAAACTCCGCCTTGTTCGTGTCTGGGCCAATCCCACGTGGACCGGCAGGACATGTCCACTGGACCGTTCTAACAATACTCCCCTCCCGAACATCCACATTATCCTCAAGGTGGAGATATGCTCGTGTTTCGGTGGAGGTGGCCATCCTTGAGGTGGGAGAAAATCCTTACCAAATTGTTGAAGTGGGGGTTGCCGTGAAAGAGAAACATCCCCTCCCTCCATCCTGATCACATCCAACCTGTGTAGTCCCACCAGATAATCTTCCCCCACCTCTTGTATGTTCCTAACCATGGTCTTAAGTGATGTCATGGCTTTGCATAACCCTGCATCTCCCCTTATAACCACATTTCTCCCATCCACCATTAATTCCATAGTGAGTGCTCCCCAATTGTTCTTGGTTTCTCCCAAGATTTGCAACCACTTCATCCCCAGGATGACATCAGTACTTCCTAACTCTAGTGGGAGAAAGTCCTCTCTTACTTGAATCCCCTGAATGGTCAACACCACTCCTTTACAAATCCCCTGGCCTTTCTCCACCGTCCATGTACCCGTGATATTATCACCCCATAACAACCAGTTTCCACCAATTTCACTCTCAGTTAGTTGACAACCTGAGCGAAATGAAATTATGGGTAGCCCCACTATCAATTAGCACCACCACCTCCCTGCCCTCTATCTCCCCCTTCACCTTCATAGTATGATTCGTGGTGAATCCTACCACTGAGTTCAGGAAAACCTCAGTCAGATCCAAGTGTAGCTACTCCTCAATCTCCTCCTCTGTCTCCTCCTCACCTCCCTCCTCAATTTCCTCGTCATCGCAGACGATGAGAACCTGAAGAGTTCGGTCCTTTCACCGATGCCCTGACGTATACTTCTCCTCGCACCTGAAACACAACCCCTTTGCCATCTTCTCCTGCATCTCCTTCTCTATCAGCCTCTTGAAATTTTCCCCACTCCTACTAGCTTCTCCCTAGTGGCCTCATTAATGTTGCCTGATGCAGGCCCTTGGGTGCTAGAAGAGTGGTTATAATCTTGTAAGAGCCTCCTGAGATCCTGGTCTTAGCTCCCTTCTCCAGATTCTTCTGATTTTCCACCAGCTGTGCCAACTTCATGGCTTCCCCAAAGTCACTCGGCATCAGAACTTTCATTGCCGCTCAGATCTTTGCCTTCAACCCCTTCATGAAGTTCCTCTCTAATACCGTATCTAATAATCGCTCCACCCTACTGGCTAGGTGCTCAAACTGGTCCCGGTAGTCTGCTATCGATCCCTCCAGTGCAAGAAAAAATAACTGCTCATAAAAATCTCCTCTACGGTCAGTTTGAAAACGTTCTATTATGTAGTCCTTGAATTCCCTCCAATCCTTGATAGGTCTCCTCTGATCTCTCCACTGGTACTATGGCATTGCCTTCCCCTCCAAACATAGGCCTGCTGATGTAAGCTTCTCCTCCTCCATTAGCCCATTAATGGCAAAGTACATCTCCACCTTATAGATCCACCAATACGCATCCTCCCTTTCGAAGATAGGCATCTTCAACTTCCTCACCTTCTGATCTCCACCATTCCCCCTTATTCCTCCATAGTTGTCCCTCTCCCAAGTGCTCGGCCCACCCCACGTCTCCCAGTTTTTCCTTGCCCTGCCATAGCCCAAACCCCCTTCGAATTCCCCCCTTCTTATTTCAAAATCAGCACCTCAGCGACAATAATGTCCCTCCCGACGTTCCCAATCAGCACCCCTTTGCTCCGTCCCTCCATACCCATGCTTTTCCCCATACCTACCTCCTCTATCCTCCCTCAGGAAAGGCTCCAGATAGGGTTTCCTTCTTTCTCCCTCCACGATTTCCACCTCATCTTCCTCCCTACAAATTTCAAAATTCGTGTTTTTTCTTTCCTCCTTTTCCACGGAAGCCGCCGTTTGGTTGTGGATTTCCAACATTTTCTTTATCATGTCCCGAAGATCGGCTACTTGTCCTTCCATGAAGGAAATCCTTTCCACCACCGTTGTCTTGATTTGGTTCATCTCCCCTTCAAGCCTTTCTTCTAGCACATCAACTTTCTTGGCCGCTATCTCGATCCAAACTTTTGTAAATTTGAAAATTCCGGATTTGGATTATAAAAACAGCACTTAGTCCCTTCTCGACCAAAAATTGGGCACCAAACTTCGCCAAAATCAACCCACGAACGGACCCAAGACTTGCTCTGATGCCAATTTGATAGGGAACACTTGTAGATCACAAGTATTTCCTATCAATCTTCTAAAACAGCGAGAATCTTCACAAAAATCCGCACAAAATCACAAAAACAGTAGATAATTTGTATTACTTGATGAGAGTGAAACGGAAAATAGCAAGATACACTTGATCCTCTATTCGAGAGGAGGATCGATCTCTCCCAAATCTCTAGATGCCGCTAGAGCCCAAAGAAAACCTAAATCTAAGAGATATCAAATTTCAGCCAAATCCAAGATGCCCTAACTCTAGGAAAACAAAGTATTTAATGCATACAAATCAAAAGGAAATCCCTAAACAGTCCCTACATTCAAATTCCCCTCTTAATTCCCCAAAAAAATACTTCCTATTCGGCTCCCGCAAGGCGTACAGCTTGCGCGGCATCCCAGCAGACGGGCTTTGTTCGTGTTTGGGCCGGTCCCGCGTGGACCGGCTGGACCGGTCTAACATATATCAAGCTCATAATTTTAACACAAGGGATTATCTGTGGAAGAATATAATGTGAAGTTGAACAACTGAAGTTGAAATGCAATATAATGAAGCCCGCAGAGCATAATATTGCACAATTCATCCGCATGTTGTCTAACTGCAATAATATTAGACATTTTATAATGTTACCAAATTAGCCTTAGGGTTGAGAAACAACAACAATCTACCAAGTACGAAGCCCATGAAAGAGCAAAGCATTTTCCACCCCAAAATATTCCATCTACTAATCCACCCAAGCTGTCAGCAACAGCAAAGCAAGTATATCAACTAATAATACCAAACATATCAAATGTTTTAGATGTCTAGGGCTTGGCCATAGCCGATCAAATTATCCCAATCATTATGTTAGCTAATAAAAGGAGCAGCACCACAAGAAAACAAAGATGAAACAGAAGAAGCACCAAAGCCCAAAATAGCCAGCTCCAAGGTGCCGAGCATCCTGTAATTCACTTGGTCAACTATACTTTCCAGTGGGTTATATTCTCCACATTTCAATTTCACGTGTGAAAAAGTCGCCATAAACACCACGACCTCTCAACATCTCTTCATATTGTTCAAGACTATCATCAACTTCAACAGTCCCTTGCAAATCATGGTTTTCTATCAAAGCCCAAATTGCCTCTTCAATAGGGTCACCATCTGACACTCCTTCCAATCTCCTCCGGTTGAACAGTTTCTACCAAGGAGAATATATCAATAATAGAGGCTCTCCATCATGGCCGTCGATCTCCGTGGTCGTCTATGATAGACGCGCCGAAATCTCCTATCGATGACCTCATCAGTTTACTTTTCCAAAAATCATTCACATAACATATCATTACAACTCTTAAACATCTCATATATATAGGTATGAGAAGGGAATACAAGTAGACACATAAAAAAATTTCCACAAGAACCCAAACATCACAACCACGGAAATCCCCCCAAACTTCACGGAAAAACAACCCAGTCAGGGAACCGAGGGAGCAGCCATGGGATCCCAAGAGGCCCGCCTGAACAGAGACGCCAAAAGCCACGGGAAGAACCCCCAGCTCAGAAAACCAACAGCCACCAAGGAGTCCAAGGATCCATGCACGAAAAACAGCAGCCCACCATGGAAGCCAAAGAGCCAAGGTATGGGAAAACAAACCATCTTGGAATTCCAAAGGCCATTTTGGAATTCCAAGAGACAAACTTTAATTAAGACATAAAAATTACATTTAATTAAAAGATAACTATGAACTAAAATGTTAGCTAATAATGAGCTAACCCTTAGTTCAATAAGTTAACTAAAGACCAGCTCATAAATGAGCTAAAATTTCAGCTCAATTTTGATTGAGCTTGTAGACTCAAGAGAAGCCAAAAATCAATTTATTTTGGGTTTGAGTTGACCCCCCCTTTGTCTACATCAATATGTCCTACCTTACGTTGGCATCCAAGAATGTTCTAAGAAAAATCTATAAAGTTAAATTCTCAATTTAATGTCCAGAAGAACTCTTAGGCATCTATTATTTTGCAACAAATATGGCCTACTTTAGGTGCGCACCATATTTGTTGGAGAGCATTTGTTAAATCGATAAGTAATCCAAAGTTGAGCAAATCGATTACAACAAAAACGGCGAGCAATGGGCATAACCACATGCAAATGTTACCTGAAACTCATCAACTAAAAATCTGAATCGCTCAAACATCCATTAGTGAAATGGACTATGTTGACGTGTTATTAGTAGTAGAAACAGTTTAAATAACACTCATATTGCCTAAGTCGCTACACAAAGAAAAAATAAAAAATATTGTTTGTGCAAGGTGATGAGGCGACTTCAAGTTGTCCGGGCGGCAAAAGTCATACATATGTCATATATATATATATATATATATATATATAGAGAGAGAGAGAGAGAGAGAGAGACTTTTTTGGCTGATAGTATTATTATTACCATTATTTAAATTTTTTTTTTTAAATCTCATTCCTACCCATTCACTAGCACATACACCCCAATAGTGTCATCATTCTCCACATCATCCACTTTAAGCTAACAACAATAAATTTCCTTCTTGTTTAAGGCCACACTAAATATATAGCAATAATCTACCAATTAGCCTTAATCAAAAAAACTTCTTTTTTCAACAAGAGAAATAATTAACCATGGGGGCATTGCACTTATAGGAAACATAAAACAACATCTTAAAGTCATCGCAAAATGAGAGTGAAATCTCTAGGTAATGTCTCATCTATAATCTACTCTACATTTTGAAAATTTCATCCAAATTACTTAAACTCTCTTAACCAAGCCATGGTGTGAATTTTTTTTTAGCCCACATCCTAGACAATGTATCCAAATATATTGATTTTATTTTAAGAAATGATTCATAATTTTATAGATCCAAAGCAGAAGGCAAGGACATGAAGAGATACACCTAGAAAGATGGAGACAAATCTAAGTTCTTCATTTCATGACCAAATTATACCTGAAGGTAACAATAACGCTACAATCCATCTATTTAGTCTAAATAAAAATAGCAGATTCAATAATGAAGTGCATGATGTTTCTACTCTAGCAATACTTATTTTGTAACTACCTTGCATTGTACTATTACTTTTTAAATTTAAGCGCCGAGCTGTCTACATTTACCATGACAAAAGAATTAGATAGATCGATGTCACATCCTTGAGGCACTGTTATCAAGAGAACCTGTAAAAAATGAAAAACACACCTCACTGGGCTCATGTACAAGACCATTTAGCAATAAACAGCACCGCAGCTTAGATAGCCCAAGCTTGTAAACAAAATGGGTGGTCCCTTCAGCCTCTTCCTTATATTTAGGTTCTTTTTCAACTTTTAGAAGCATATCTTGGGGAGGAGATTTGGCCTTAGCTCTGCAAATCATAACAGAATCAAGAAAAGAGAACAATGGAATAGCCAATCTAAATGCAACTAACTAAAACTTTTATCTACGATTAAAACAACAGAGATATATTCACACATACAGCACCGTTTCAACAAATGCTTCCTCAACCTGATGAACCTGAATAGCCTCCTCATCAAGAATATCTGTTGCATCTTTTATCTTGCACACCTGGAAAGAATAACAGTACAACCTACTTTCATTTTTTAGATATGAATAAGCTGATAAGACTACATGTTTTAGTGAATCTAAAGAATAGTTACATTCCATGTAGTGTCAAAATGTTCTAAAAAGTATGCTCAGGCACAAGTTCTAAAAGCTGAGCAAAATACATAGAGGAACGATATTTTCTCCAATGAGCATTGCGTTGAGAAAAATTACAGCGAAGCAAAGTGATTGAAGTGCTCGAGTTATAGAGACTTTATTATATAACTACCATTTTTCACCTTTTAGGAGTCAAATGAGAGCTTAGTTTCCTTTGTTGTTCGTTCTCGGCTGAAGTGCTTTTGTGCTGTTATTTATATCTTTTACGTAAGGCATGTTTCTCAATTTCCTACCCTTCTCAAATAGATGTTAAATATACATCTGCTAAAATACTTCTCTGCTGCATAGATTTCAATTCTGAATCGACTATTCATTTCTTAGAAATCGAAATGCCGACTCAGTATGTAGATTTGTCTATAATTTTGATGCCTGCAAAGGGGGGGTTAAAACGAAATGAATATTTTGGTTTTGACTTCTTTTGAGCTTGCTAGCTCATTAATATTTTGAGCTAAAAGTTAGCTCATTATGAGCTATTTTTTAGTTCATTTATGGAACTAAAGAATTAGCTCATTGATTATTGAATTTGTCTTTTCTCCTTCCCCCTTTTTTTCTTCTCATTTCCTTGCCCTTTCCTCTCCATTTTGTCTCTTGGGATGCTGCGGTTTCCTGCTGTTTTTGAACCCTTGGTTTCCTCCTGGATTAAGGCCCCGTGGTCCCCCTTTTACCGAAATTAATTGAGGCTCTTTTGTTCCCTGTCTGGGCTGTTTTCCAGTAACAGCTGGGAGGCTTTTTCCCATGGAAATGAAGCCTTGTTTCCTGTGCAATGTTGGGGCTGCTGTTGGCCTTTCATTTCCCTCATTTATTTGAGTATTTGAAGAGGTTTTAAGTGGCTGTTTGGTGGGGAATACCATGAGTTTTTCCCTGATTTCTATGCAGTTTTTCTACTGCAGTTTTTGTTGTTTTGGGACAGATTTGGACTGTTTCTGGACAGAAATCTAGGCTGATATTTTGTCCTTTCAATTGCCCCCTTTAATTGAATTAATTAGTAGTTATAATGGCTGTTTAACTCCCCTTTATTGCCTATATATAGGGGTTGATTTGTATGTTTTAGTGAGAGGTTATGATGATAATTTTTGGGACAAAACCTGAGAGGTTTTTCTTGGAAAAAGCTTGAGAGCTTTGTTCCACTTCTTCTTCAACTTCTATGGAAATCTTGCGAGCTCTTTCCAACATTCGTCTTGGCTTCTAATCTCTTTCTTCTATCCGCAAGTGCCATCCCACCTGTATCCTTCTTCTCAAACAAGAAATGCAACTTTAGGTGTTTGTCTTGTTAGAATCGTTTGTAGGGTGTTTGTGTTTCTAAGTTTCTTGTAAGCATCTTTAATGTTATGTCAAAAGTTTGTAAGTCCTTTTATATGATATAAAAAGTTTGTGTTTTTTTAATTTGTCTAGTTTTGTGAGTTCTTGATTTTTTCTAGATCCTAGAAAGAGTCTTCTTTTGTGATCAAAAATTTGGGACCCTCTCCCAAATTTTTGATTGCATCAATTTGGTATCAGAGCAAGTTAAGAAGTCCTAGGTTTTGTTTTAGTTTGCCAAAATTGAGTCTTGTGAGTTTGTCAAGTCAAGTTTTGTTATAAGTTTTGTCTTGTCGTGAGCCTTATTGTGAGTCTAAGTTTAGATTGTTTTTTTTTGTCTTTTTTTTTGAGTTTGTCAGACTCAAAAAAAAAAAGAGGAAAACAACAAAAAATGGCTTCATTCATGGAAGAAAACGATCATGGCAATCCTGATGTCCCTCTTTCGTTGGACAGATGGATTCCTACAGAAGGCGATTCAACTGATCCACTTCAAGACCGTCTATACAAGCTTCAATATCGCATGTTCTTATGTGATCAAAAATTCGAGAAGTGGAAGACATATCTACAAAGGCAGTTCGAGAAAGAGCAAGAAGATATCCTGAAAAAATTAAAGAATTGGATGCACCGTCTTCGCTCCTCACCTCCTCAGAAGAAATCAAAAGCCAACTCATTGGGAGATGAGTTTTTCAAGTAGGGGAGTATCTGATGCATGCAGGGGGGGGGTCAAAACAAAATGGATATTTTGTTTTT
>NW_021318618.1:11796561-11830415 GCF_001605985.2 Dendrobium catenatum | reverse complement strand
TGGGAGGCTTTTTCCCATGGAAATGAAGCCTTGTTTCCTGTGCAATGTTGGGGCTGCTGTTGGCCTTTCATTTCCCTCATTTATTTGAGTATTTGAAGAGGTTTTAAGTGGCTGTTTGGTGGGGAATACCATGAGTTTTTGATGTGAAACAACATGCGTTGAACAAGAATTGCCTTTGAGAAATTAATAAAAGCGATGAAATTTATCTTGCTAATAAATAACTCTTTGCTTGCTCAAGATTGAGTTAAGAATTCGTCGTTGAGAGATTTAGCAATGACAATAGATCACATGTAGAGATTACGGTAACTTGCAAAATAACGACTAAATATATAGGTAATGCAAATAGCTAATGATAACGAAGCCTCAAATTTAAAATCTAGATCGTTCACCTTGAAGTCCTTCACTCGTTTTGAAAATGGTGGCTAGCGGAGGAGGATCGTAAGTAGACTTAGCAATGCCACTAGTAGACAGGTGATCCCGAGAGGACTCGTCACCAGGGAAGAAGCCAGACTTGGAGCGGGTGGGTGGCCGTCAATGATCCACTCGGAGTCTGGACGTGATGACGTGTATGAGGGTCGGTAGGATCCGATCCAAATAAGTTCCAACGGTGTCGTCGTCGGAATCAAATCCTACGTCGAAGAACGGCGATTGTTGGATGTCAAGGTTGCCGTGAGCGTCGAACACAAGTCTCCATTCAAATTCGGGGTCAGCCATGCATGGTGGTAGTGAGTGATGAAGCCAAAGAGGGGAGGCGAGCGAGCAAACTGCGAGCAAGAAGAGAGGGGCTGGTCACGGGTTGGAGAGGGGCTAGGGGCGGGTGGAGCTATGGGGGGAGAAAGGCTAAAATCTGATAATTAATTCAAATTTCCGATTTCTATGCAGTTTTTCTACTGCAGTTTTTGTTGTTTTGGGACAGATTTCTGGATTGTTTCTGGACATAAATCTGGGCTGATATTTTGTCCTTTCAATTGCCCCCTTTAATTGAATTAATTAGTAGTTATAATGGTTGTTTAACTCCCCTTTATTGCCTATATATAGGGGTTGATTTGTATGTTTTAGTGAGAGGTTATGATGATAATTTTTGGGACAAAACCTGAGAGGTTTTTCTTGGAAAAAGCTTGAGAGCTTTGTTCCACTTCTTTTTCTACTTCTATGGAAATCTTGCGAGCTCTTTCCAACATTCGTCTTGGCTTCTAATCACTTTCTTCTATCCGCAAGTGCCACCTCACCTGTATCCTTCTTCTCAAACAAGAAATGCAACTTTAGGTGTTTGTCTTGTTAGAATCGTTTGTAGGGTGTTTGTGTTTCTAAGTGTCTTGTAAGCCATCTTTAATGTTATGTCAAAAGTTTGTAAGTCCTTTTATATGATATAAAAAGTTTGTGTCTGTTTTAACTTGTCTAGTTTTGTGAGTTCTTGATTTTTTCTAGATCCTAGAAAGAGTCTTCTTTTGTGATCAAAAATTTGGGGCCCTCTCCCAAATTTTTGATTGCATCAAATTTTCATTCAGGTATATTCTATTTTATTCTTTATTTCACATATGCACATAAAGCTCTATGCTTATTTGATGTTTTCTTACAAATTTGAGAATTCAGGTTTCATCGTTACATTTTGTACATATAAGTGCAATTATTTTGCAATGTTATTTGTTACTTTCTTACTCCAGTAGAGTTAATCATATTGACTTAATATCTATAATTTCATGAACATATTGCATTTTCATTTGAGAAACATCTGCATTATCATGCATACTATGAAGTACGAGGATAGTTAAATGGCTTCAGTTAGCAGAAAAACTGTAGTCAAGGTAATTCATAAGAAAGCATGTTAGCAGTAGTTTGGGCGCTTCATATAAAACAGTAACTATGACTGAAATTTTCTTTGTAAACAGTAGTGCAAGATAGCTTCCAATTCACATGCGTAGAAAACCTATTTACCTAGGTTATTTGATGCAATCAAAAATTTAGAAAATTTAAAATTGCAAAGAAAATTTGACTTCCTTAAAACATAAACATTACAAACTTACATAAGATAACGATAATATTAAAATAAAGATGACACATACAATTTTAGGACATAGAAACAACACCTAAAGAAGCTTTTTATTCATCGAGAAGAAAGATATAAATTGGGTGGAACTTGCGGAGAGAAGAAAGAGGTAAGAAACCCAAGACGAAATCGAAGAGAGGAGGAGAGGAGAAATGGAACAAGCTTGCAAGCTTTTCCAAAAAGAAATCCACAGGTTTTTTGCTCCAAAATTCTTCACATAACATTCTTCTTTAAATTCTCAAAACCACCAATATATATAGTTGAAAAGAGGCAGCCAAACAGCCCCTAATTTACTCCAGCCAAACCAATCCAAAAGGGGGAAACAGAAGGCCAACAGGCGGCCTAGAACAGCAGCCGAAGGGACCACCTAGGGGAGAGGAAAAAGGCAGCCACAGAATACAGGAACAGACGCCCAAAGGGAACCGGAACAGACAGTCACGGGGAGAGGAAAAGCCAGCCACGGGGCAGGAGCCAGGGGAGAAACCGAAAGGCCAAGGGAAGGGGCAAAGGAGAGAATGAACCAGGACACTCCCATTTATGAGCTAAAAAGGAGTTGAACTACAAGTAATAATGAGCTAATTTTAGTAGAGAATATAGCAGCTGACCAAAGGGAAGCTAAAACCAAGACAACCAAGCCTAAGCCAGGAATCAAATCATTTTAAAAACAAGGCAAATCAATTGTGCAGGTGGTATTGATTATCGCGTGAAACAAAAAGAAATTAAAGATGGCATTCTTAGATTATGACATGTACAGAGCCAGAGTGCTAAGTCTATTAAGATTTACATTGTTAAGAAACTGAAAAGCCAACTGACTGCCGTATATCTCCTTGGTATAAAGAAAAAGTCTTATAATCTGCATAAACAAAAAAAGAAGAACATGAGATCAATAATAAAACGAAGAATAAAAAAGTAAATCATAAATAAGATAATACAAATCAAACAGAATTATGTAAGTAATATTCTGTTTAATATTACCAAACTATAGCTAAAAATTCAATACATATTGCAGTGAAGGCCACCCATAAGAAAAAGAACACTAAATTTTGAAATTAACAGACTTTTCACTAGCAACCAATCAATCTTCAAATATAAAAGCCAACAAAAAAATGAAACAAGTTAATAAATCTGAACAATAAGGACAACAAACAGCACAAAAAGTAAAATCATTATATAGCATCACCATAAATGAACTTAAAACAAATTTAACAATAAGTTCTGTAATTTGTGGCATCATGCTGACAAGGACGAGAGTAGTGGATATGAGCATAGAGCAATCCAATGCTAGCTTAAGGGCATTTCTAGCGGGAAAGTTTTAAATAATTAATGGAGAATAATACCATGATAAAATTTTTAAAATACTGATCCATCAGAATTATTTATTTGATTCTCCAGGCCATCAATATGATAAAATTTCATCCACATGGAGCTACTAACCACAACAAAGTTGGTGGCTAAAAGGATATAAACAAGTTCATGGCATTTACAACTTCAGCATGTTTTCATTAGTGGGTGGGCTTACTCTTTGTGACCATCATAATCAATGGTAGAAATTGCTTCAAATAAATATTACTAATAAATTTCTCTATGCTGAACTAAGTTGTTTACATGGTGGCAACCTCAATGACATGTTCTTAAGAGGAGAATAAAACATATAAGCTTCAGAAAGATATAAATCAGTTGAAACAAATTCATCAAGCCTAATTTGATGAACTCTGCAAGGTCTTTATAGACTAGTTTGACAAACAGAATCCTCAAGCCTAATTAGTAAATAAAGACTTCTATCAACATTTGGCAAGTAACCCGACCTCATATATTCTTCATTAACAGAGTAGTTAATCAACATATGCTATACTTAAAAGAAAAAAAGCTGGGATGTTGTTTTAAGAATCTTAAAATAAAAAAAACCTCTAGAAAATATTTTATTTTTCAAAAATGCAACCATTCAAAAAGTCAAGTTCATTTTGATGTTGATTGTGCTAGATCAGTTGAAGGTCAAAAGTCTACTCAGGATTTTATTATTTTATAGGAGGAATTGTCTCATGGAGCAGCAAAAAGCAAACCATGGTCACCAAATCTAACATTAAAGTTGAATATAGGTCTTGAAATATTTTGTCTGTGTAATCATCTGGATCAAAATTATAATAGAGGAAATTGTCTTCCCTACAACTTAGCTCATGATTTTTAATTATGATAATTAGGTAGTAACGTCAATAGATATCATATTTTTCATGAAGGAATAAAACATTGAAGTGGATTGTCAGTTTTACGAAGATGTGGATCTATAAAAAATGTTCATTATCAAGACTCTAGCAGAGGAGCAATAAGCAGATAAATTTATCAAAGCTCTAAGCCGTATCTATTTCTCCAATCGTTGCAGCATACCAGTACTCCTTGATAGCATGGGGGAAGTGTCATCATAGAACTTTTATCATATTGCAAAGTCTTCAATACTTTAATATTTTATCTTTAGTTTTGTAATAAATCCACATAATTAAGGATATTCACATCTTTAATTTCAATTATTTCCTTCATATTCACTCTCCTATTTGCATATATACATGCACTTGTATTAGCAGCAAAATTAATCAATAAGTTTTTGTCATTCAACAAAAAGAAGATTCAAGAGATAAATTTGCACTCGAATGTCTCCTTAACAATGTGGCCTAATCTAGTAATAGGCATATAATTTAGTAAATGCTCAGCAAATCTGCAGTTTTTGACATGGGCATAAAATTCCCAATTAATGGATAATGCACTATGATGCACAGGCACGTACACGGCAACACGGACACAACACGGACACGGACACGGGACAGGGGACACGGGATACGTCAATTATTTAAAATATAGGACACGCACACGGGTTGGACACGATATTATAGTTTTTATATTTTAAAAATAGTGTATAAAAATTAAATAAGTATAATTTTAAAAATAATTCAGAAATAATAAGTCATTTAATTAGAATTTGTGCTTAAAATGATAAGTATTAGGATGTTGTTTATCAATTACCGAGAGAGGAGATGAAAAAACCTTCATTGCCAAAGAGAAATGAAAATGAGAACATTCGATGAATATGTATTAAGTGCGGAAGTTGATTTGGTGTTGTGGATAGGAAATAAGAAATTTAGTTTAACTCCCGCCAAATACAAGTGATGCGGGCAAAAGATATAGGGAGCCTATACCCTTCGCCCACGACGGACACGACGGACTTCTATCGACTAAAATGAGAAAGAGGGAACGAAAATAAGGAAGAACAAACTCTTTTATTTCAAATAAAAATAAAAAGAAGAAATTATAACGACGACTTACAAACAACACGACAGGCACCCTAAAGTTGCTGCACTTTGAGAAGAAGGATACAGGTGGAGTGGCACTTGCGGAGAGACGAAAGAGATTAGAAGCCCGAGAAGAAAGGGTGGAAAGAGCCCGCAGGATTTCCGGAGGAGATGAGAAAAGAAGGTTGGAAAGAGCCTGCAGGATTTCCGAGCAACCCGCAGGTTAAAAGATTTTCCAAAAATCAAATATCATTCAACTTCACTTTTTTTAAACAATACATAGCCCCCAATATTTATAGGTATGAAAGGGGAATACAAAAGGTCACAAGCATTTAATTAAACACTTAAAACTAAACATTAAAAAGCATAGAAATCCCCCCCCCCCCCCAAGTTCTCGGTTTACACCCAAACCAGGAACCAAGGAGACGGCCGCGGGAGACGAAGGGAACCGCACGGACCGAGAGCCACAGCCGCGGGAACCGAACGAACCGCACGGAAGAAGGAGCCAGCCGTGAGAACCCAAGAGGCATACACATAAAACTAAAAGTCATGAGGAAACCAAGGAGTCACCTCATGGGAAAAGCAAATTCTTGGAATTCCAAAGGCCGGTTTGGAATTCCAAGAGACAAACATTAAACAAGTATAAAAAGCATAAAACTATATTAATTAAAAGATAATAAATGAACTAAAATGTTAGCTCATAATGAGCTAACCCTTAGTTCAATAAATGAACTAAAGTTCAGCTCATAAATGAACTAAAAGTTTAGCTCAAATATGAAAAACTACTAGACTCAAGGGAAGCCAAAATATGATTTATTTTGGACTAGGGTTGACCCCCCCTTTGTCTACATCAACAAGAAATTATATTTTAAAAAATTCATAAAATATTTAAGATACACGTGTCCAATTTGTATTTAATAATTTTTTAATCGGACACATTTTCGGCGTGTCCAACACATGTCGGAGGAGTGTCGGACGAGTGTCGTGTCGGATACGTGTCGGACACTGCACGCCTCTTTGAAGAGAAGTGTCGGTGCACATAGATAATGCATCTATTTGAGCCAAAAACTAAACAGGCAAGGAAAGTAAGTGACTGACTAATGGGCTCATACCTTTGACGATGGTATAGATAATTTAGAAATACAACCTAGATTGTTCAGTAAATGAGTCATTCAGGAAAAACACAATGATAGTACTAGTTACCTTGACAACGGTCACTAGTATAATGCATGCTTAATAATGATACCCTGATTATAGAAACACCACAAACGTTTCATCCAGGCAATATGTATTAAGCATATTATATGATTACCATTCTGCTTTGATCAGATGATGGATGCATCAAAATAATCAATAACAATACAGATTAAGCAGTTCATTAATATAACAAAAAATATGAATATGTGATAAATCAAACAATGACAGAAAAAAAAGAAAACTGTTATATTATTTACTTGATTAATTTTATATAAAATTATATCCAAATCAAAAAGCAAATGAATACCAAACTAGAAATGTCATCCCCCTCGTTGTCATCTGCAGCTCCAGGAAGATGGCTTTTATTCTCTTCAATATGCTTTATCAATTTTGAAGAATACAGTATCACCCCAAATCTCATAGGAACACTATTTTGGACCATAGATAAAATCATACTGATCGTCTGTCAAAATTAAGGGTAATAAAACTTGTCAGCACCAGTTCCACTGTAGCACTACTTTACTGTATGTATCTATTATGGATACAAAAGAACATGAACCCGGCAATGGAATTAAATTTAACGTGCCTCTGCTCCGCAAGTTGTCGCAGGATCAATCGCATAAACAGCGTGGAATAGATTTTTACGAATGTACCGGAGCTGACCAGGGAACACTGGCATCAATATCTGTATTAGCATGGAAAAACAATTAAACTCAATTTTAATAAAGAAGCACTTGTGACAAATTTTGCATGCAGCTCTGCGCAAAAGAACCAAAGTAATGAACAAAAGTTGAGAGAGAGAGAGAGGAACAATTAAAGTGAATACTGGAGAAAAAATTTACAAACAGTATTTTTACAAAAAATTCTATAAACACCATCTCATTTGATGTCACATAATCTATAAGCACAGCTCATAAAAGTACTCCAACAATATCAAGAGAATGAATTACAAATTTAATATTTAGAAGTTCTTTGAGATTTGTATAAAGAAATTGTGGCGTAAAATGAGATGATGTTTATAAGATTTTCTATAAAAACCATTTATTAAATGTCATAAAACTTGCAGCAATATGCTTTATCGATCTTGAAGATAAAACAAAAAAATTAAGTGCAGTTTTAATAAAGCAGCATTATTGACAATTTTTGCATATAGCTCTGAGCAAAAAATCATAGAAAAGTGCAAGGTGAGAGGGAGAGAGAAATAAGAGCAATTAAAGTGTTTATTTCACCTCATTTATATTACTTCGCCATCTTCTATACATGGCATCTTCCTCCAAGTTATTGAGATAGTGAACATATGTTGATCGAAAATCGATACGAAAGACATTGGATCCAGCAGGGGGCGGGGCAGACAACAATTTCTGTATTGGTTTTTGTGGAAGCTGGAACAGATAAATTATTATTAAAATGCATTAACAGGTTAATTAATAAAACTACTTGGATGAGAACATTAAACGATCAGACTTCATTAAGTTAACTTAAGGGCACATTCAAAAGAAACACCAAAAATTAGCATCTACAAATAAAATGAATTGCCAAATCTCTCCTGATATCATTTTTTTTTAAATCTCTCCTGATACCATGTTAAAGGAAAGATCCATGGAAAAAATAGACATACTCAATCTTAATGGGTAGCATAACGAAAAGAATAACGAGATCCTATTCATGGAGGGAAACCACAATTTATAGCATAGCAAACATATCGAATATGTAACAAAATGCCAACATCTAGGCCTCATAATGTCTATGTTTTTCTCACATTACTAATCATAAAGAATACATACATTATTTAATAAAGTTAAATGCATAGTATCATTAACAATTATATGGAATATCATAGGAGCAAAGAGACTTTATAAATAAATAAAACAATGCTGGTGCATTTATTACATAAAACTAAGCAAGAACATGATAACAATAATAGATTTTCCTAGTAACATTAAGTAATAGAAAATGGAAGAGTAAAGGCATCTCATTCTAGAACTAATAGTGCAGAAAATGAGTCCACCCTTCCCATATCTCTAACAGTTAAATTCATAAAATAAATAACACCATTTCTTAAGCAATATAAATATATTACCACTTGCTGGTTATGCGCATAAAATTAAAATTTAAGCTTTCAAGTATACCAATTAAGGAAATACTCAGTTACCGTTAAGTTAAGATTTGCATACTCTTCCTCAGCATTTCAACAATAACAGGAAATTTAAACGTAATATCAAAACTGTAATTCCTGCAATCTCGCAATAATTCTTCGTCCCAATAACATATGATCAAAGAAATTCATCACATACTTGTTAAGATTCCTAATCTCAACCCAAAACAGCTGACTAAAATCTCCACTTTTCCAAAATTTCACGCTTTTGATTAACTTTCAAAGGATTAAACATGTTAGGTTAAACATTAAAGAAGTATAAATTGCATAATCCCCAAATTAAGTTTGAGAAAGAAATAAAACTTAAGAAAATAAGGAACGAAATCATTTACTTCAAAACAGTCCAAGCTAGAATTCTTCTCCTCTTTTCTTCGCATCTCCAACCTAATAACAACCTCTCACACTATAAGATTATCTGTTATTCCCTATACAACAATCGTAGCTTCCTCTAGTTAGTCTCACTCTATCATTCATTAAACTAAAATAATCAGATGCTCCCAAACCATTAGGACCATCTCGTCAGCCAGCAGTCATAAGAGAAAGGTATTTCTGATAAATGTCCTATACACCGGTTCGCTCACACCTTTTTTTTTACAGAAAAGGGAAATTCAGTGGTAATTTATACCCGTTTAGATTAAATTGATAAGTCATCATTAAAAAAAAAAAAGAATAACAGAATTACTTGATTCACCAAACCTTCACATTACATTCCTGACTTTTCAGATCAGCCCAATTGGTCCTCTATAGTCAATAGAAAGTATAACTCCTAGCATATAAGGACTAATTTCTTTTTTTGGGTTATCATTTCATGTATGACTTACCTTAATAAATAAAGTCTACTTGTCTACATATATGAAGCCTCTTTTCCAGGCATGAAGCTTAAAGAGAATTGACTCAATCATGCGTCACGGTTTAGGCTATTTGTATGTGCTCTTCTCATGCTTAACTTCTCAAAAAGTATCAAAATTTTGCATGAGCAACTTCTCTATGACTTCATGAACATGTGGACGGATTTATGGACACATTTCAATACAAGAGTATGACGTTTTTATTTAATACAATAGAACATCAACACAGTTGTACAAATGAAGCCTTAATCTCTTATAATTTTTTTCCTTTTAATGATTCCTTCTTCTACTCCCCTTTTCTACCGTCCTTAATGATCACAGTTAAACAAAAGTGTTTGCCATTGCTAACTGCTACACGACAAGTAATCTGTATCAAGAAATGACTCCAAAGATCCTCAAGAAAAAGGTGATTTCATATCATTTGATTACCATGCTTCTAAAGTTACTAAGAATATATGATTAGTGTTTATTCAGCTTTTCAAATTACTAATTCAAAAGCGTTTTGATTAGAATCTAAATTTGTGTTTCATTGTTAGTATAGCTGCTTTCAAAATTGATTGCATGTTTAAAAAGAGAAGAGCATATATCGTCCCTGGTATAACAGCTTCTAACCCATCAAAGAGTAACCAAAATGGTTATCCTTGTCCTACAGTAAGTCTCCTCTGATCTTACTCAGTTCCTCATCCTACTCGCTCTCATACTTCAAGGCCTCCCAATCTACCACCATGGGAACAGATAGAGCCATAACCCGAGGGTCTTCATTATGCATGGAGAGAGAATCAACAGCTTTATTTTCTAGCTCTGGTTTATACTGGACCTTGAAATAATAACCCAATAACTTGGAAATCCAACGCTGATGCTCCTCTGTCGACATCCTCTACTTTAATAAGAACTTCAAACTTCTTTGGTCGGTCCAAAGTCACTCTTAACTATGAAGTGTCGCCCCAACAGGTAAGGTCGCAACTTTTGTAGTGCCAACACTATCGCCATCAGCTCCCTTTCATACACTGATTTCAACCTGGCACTAACGATTAATACTTAGATGAAATAAGCTATGGACCTCTGACCTCGCATGAGAACTGCTCTCAACCCATAGCATGATGCATCAGTCTCCACTATAAACAGCTGGTTGAAATATGATAGTGCTAACACAAGGACATATAATACCCAAAATATTCAAGTAAAGGCAAGTATAAATTTTCCTTAAATGTTAATTGAAGCATATGTTACTTATGAAGTCAATTATATACGCATCACAAGTATAATAAATAACTGTTATATATTTCACAATTTTTTTTTGTATTTCCACTAGAGCCTCTACATTCCACTAACCAAGCCATGCAATGGTTGGATTAGATCCTATGGCTGAGAATTTTGGGAAGCCTGTAGTGGGAAAAGCACTAGAGATTATAATATAAAATAATCTGAATAAAAGGTATTAATCCTACAGTGGGCTTGAATTTCCCTCAGTTATGCAGTATTAGTATTCTTCTCCCATTTTCCATCAGCTGACTTAGGGTGCAAAGAAGCTGCAGGCCGTGGAATGCTATGGGAAGAATTCCTTAGGCAAATATTTTAATTAGAGGTTGAAAACTTTATTTGACTGAAACCAAGTGCAGTTTGTTATTTATCTAAGGATGTTGCTTTTAGTTGATGCAAATTCAAAAAACAATAAGAGAAGTACTGTTGTTTGTTGATAATAGTTAAAAACAGGTTAAGGCTGAAGCGGTAGCATAAAACATTAAAGAAGAGAACTTAGAGGGAAAGAAAAAGGATTTAATGGAATGAGAAAAAGTGTAATTGAGCTTGTATACAAGAGAAAAGGAAGACAAAGTCTTGGAGAACAAATTCCTAGCGAGGTGAGATACTCAAACAAGGTTATAAGAATTAGTAAATATTTTATTATTGCACTTCATCTTTATTATGCTTATGACCACATGTATTTTGATTTATTTTAGTTATTTTGTATGAACAAGGACGAATATGTATGAAATTATTTATGCAAAGAGTAATTTTTATCAATGTTAATGATTTCGTAAACAAAAAAAAAAAAGATAAATATTCATAAACTAATGAATGAGCAAAAAAGACAGTTAAAGTGCACCTAAAGCACAGCTAAAGTGCAACTCAGCTAAAGTATAACTAAAGCGCAATTAAAGTGCAACTCAGCTAAAGTGCAACTAAAGCACAGCTAAAGCACAGTAAAATGGCAACTAAAGAGCAGCTAAAGGGCAACAAAATGGCAACTAAAGGGCAGCTAAAAGTCAACAAAAGGGCAGCTAAAGAGCAGCTATGTCATCAAAAACATATGTCATTAGAGCTAAAAAGGATGACTATATGGAAAGTTAAATAAATTATATATGGGGGATAGGCCCGTACAAGTAAAGGCGAAAGACCCGACGAGGTAAGCATATACTCTCAATTCCAGAAGTTGGGAAATTTGACTCAATCCTGAATGAGAGAACAGCTTCCATTCTAAAAATTGGGAAGTTGGACCCAACCTAGAATTGAAAAGATGAAATGGTGCAAAAGCTTATAACCATTATACGACTTGTTTAAAGATATTGAACAGTTTTGGTAAGATGAAAATACTGCTAGGCACTTTAAGACTCAATATGAAATTTCAATGTGTTTTAACTATGTTAGCATTGTTAAGTATTTCTTAATTGTTTATTATTATTATTTGTTTTATAAATTATTTGTGTATTTCATTGAGTCTAACTCATTAGCAGTGGTTGTACTGCAGGAAAGGGGAAGAAGCCCTTGGGACAGTAAAAAGATGTGACTCTTCTTTTGGTGTAAATATGCTTTGGGTGTACAAAAAGATCTAAAACGAGATCTGAATGCTAGATGTACAGACTTTTGGATATCTGAGTAAATTTTAGAAGTTTTAGTAGAGCTTTGTATTTACTTCAATTATATTTGATGTTCGTTAAGAGACATTATATGTTTTTTATTATTAATTATGGAATTTGATAGGTTGGCAAGTTAGGAGGGTCTAAATAGATTTCTTTTGCTCACTCTATTCTGAAAGTAGTGGCTGGGAATGTGTGTTGGTAAGAAGGAATCGGTTTAGATTTTCCTTCTCTATTATACTCCAGATTGACCATTAGGGAGTAGGTCAAACTAGGGTATGATAGGACACTCTTCATGGCTTTCTTCAATTGCTCAAACATCAGGGTGGCTGCCTCCTCCTATTTGAAACTATCCTTCTTTAGTTGCTCTGTCAGCAACCATGCCATTGAATTGTATCCCCTCACAAACTTCTTGAGTACCCTATCAGTCCCAAGAACCCCCACGACTCCTTCAAGGTTTTGGGTAAGGGCCACTCCAACATAGCCTCTCTATTGAAAAGATCTGTAGCTACTCCTGATTTGGACACCATATATCCCAAATACTTTACCCTCTATTGTGCAAAGGAACACTTCTTTAAATTGGCATACAGCTGATGCTCCTTCTGATGTGAAACGTACATGTGAAGATGAGTTGCTTACGAAAATTTGCACGCTTAATATTTCGAGAACAATATTAAATAAAACTTATGCCGATTTAAACGTTTAAGATAAAACAATAAGGCAATAAAACAAGCTTAGGCTAAATTACATGCATGTGAGTTAAGATCATAAAGTAGTCACTTTAATCTAACATTGCATACATGAATGATTTTCAACTATAAATCCTAATGCTAACAATAAGATTAGGCACGATGCAAGAATCCCTCACTCAACTCTCTAGTTCTCTAAGCTTTAGCGGTGAAGAGCTTGACATGAGCTTTGTGAATCAAAGTATAACCACAATTGAAAGGTGAATTAGGAAAATATAAGCTTAGGAAGAAATGTTTAGTTTACCAAGGGAAGACAAATACGAAGCTCCGGCGTGGTCGTTTGGATGCTTTAGAAATGAATGGACAGCATTACAATCCTCCTAGCTGTCTGAAGACAGCATTTAGCATTTTGACAATCTGTAGGCCGAGGACAGCAGCCGGAGACCTTTCCAATTGGCGGAGCAGTAACGAAAAGGTGTAGAATCCTTTGGGCAGCAACTCTGACAGCAGGGACAACAGTTTGTCCCAGTTTGGGCTTGTGGGAGAAGCTAGACAGCAGTTTCACAAGCCTCAAAATTCTGGACAGCATCCGTTATAACTAAGAAAAGCTGCACCGTAACCCTAGGAGTTCTTGGACAGCAACAGGAAGGTTTGTAGCAGCAAAATTGTGGAGATTCCTTTGCTAATTGATTTCTTAATTAAGGTGAGAAATAAAAGGAAAGGGGAGAGGGAGAGGGAGAGGGAAGGTAGGGGTTGAGGGGGGAGAGGAAGAAGGCCGGCGGTTTGGGAGATGGGAAAGCCAGCGGTATGTGGAAGAAAAGGAGGGATTAGGGTGAAGGCAAAGGGGATTTTGGTTTAAGTGGCAATTAATTTCAGGTTTAAGTATAATTGGAGGAAAATTGGGTTTGAATTTGAATTTAAATTCAAGTGAATGGGGGTTGAATAGGAAAACACATTAAAAGCCCATTAAAGGGAGGGGGGCCAGCCTAGAGAGGGAGGGAAAAATTGTGTCCACATTCAATGAATGTGGACCAAGGCATTAATTGCAAGTGGGAATTAAATCTGAGATTTATTTCAGATTTAAGGTGATTGGGCGGGATTTAATTTGAATTTTGAATTCAAATTCAATTGGAATGGGGCCTTAATAGGAAGCAATAGGATTTAGCCCATTAATGGGTGGTCGGCGGCATCATGAGGGGAGGATGAGTATAGGGAAGATTTGAATACGTTTCCAAACGAGGTTTGTCACATAGGAAAGAGAATAAACAACCCTCTTTAATTTAAAATTAAATCGGATTGAAATTTAAAAAATTTCCTTATTTGCAAAGTTCTAAATAAGGAAAGTATTTGAAATTTGAATTTCAAATTTCAAACAAGGGTAATTACTTTCCTTTTTCCATGGAGCTAATTTAGGAAGAGAATTATGACGATTGAAATTGTCATAATTGAGGTGGATCCAATGGGGAGGCCGGCGGTAATGGGGGCTTGGGGGGATGACGTCGGGTGTGAGGAGGTGAGAGTTGATCCGCCGGTTGGAGAGGGGAATTTGGTGCTTCTATTAGTGGAGCTCGGTAGGAGGGTGGTTGTTGGACAACGGGTATGGAGAGGAAGGTGGGTAGGGAAGATGGAAACTAAAATAAAGAACTAAGAACTCACAAAGAGAGCGTAAAACTGCGAACATTGGACTCCTCCAAAGGTTGACAGGTATTGCTTTCACCCACCTAGGGTCTCTCCTCCCATGAACTCACTTTGAGATCAAGCAAAGAAAATAAAATTTCATTCAATATTCATCATCCTTCAATATAAGAAAGCTAGCCTATAAATAGGCCTCATGAAAAGAAAATTAGCAAAGACTAAAATGCCCTTCGGGCTACAACACCACATGATCACTCCTAAGAGTAAAATGGTATAAGATAAACTAGTACATAAGACATTTAAAAAAAAAACTCTAGATCGCAGCCGTTGATCTTCTGATATCCTCATCACCTTCAATGTCACTAACACGATCCTTAAGTGCTCCACATGCTCTGTCATAGACATGTTATAGACCAAAATGTCATCGAAGAAAACCAATACAAACTAGTGGAGGTAGGGCTGGAATACCTTTTTCATAAGCGACTGGAAGGTCACTGGGGCATTGGTAAGCCAAAAGGCATCACTAAGAACTCGTAGTGGCCTTCATGAGTCCTGAAAGCAATCTTTTGGATATCAGCAGGCTGCATTCTGATTTGACGGTATCCCAATTTAAGATCAATCTTGGAGAACATCACCACTCCACAACTCATTCAATATGGGAAACTTATCCAACATCATTTTCTTATTCAGATCATGATAATCTATACAAAATCTCTAAATACCATCTTTCTTCACAAACAACACAGGACTGGAAAAGGGACTAACATTGAGACGAATGATCTGGGCCTCCAACGTCTCCTTGATAAATTTCTCAATTTCATCCTTCTGAACCTGTGGGTACTGATAGGGTCGAAAATTGATAGGTGATACCCCCTCCTTCAAGATGATGGCATGTTCATGCTCCCTTGGAGGAGGTAAGCCTTAAGGCAGTTGAAACACCTACTTGAATTATTGTAGGAATGGTTGCACTATCTCTAGAACCTCCTCTTTCTCCATGTTTCCCCCTCCCTCGGGTCTCTAGAGCTGCACCAAAAATCACATCCCTGCTCCTTGGATTGCCCTCACCATGGTCTAAAGAGAAACCTTGGTTTTGGATATACTAGGATCCCCCCTGATCCTCACCTTCCTCCCTCTCACCATGAATTGCATAGCCAATGTTTTCCAGTCCACCTTAGTTTCCCCCAATGTCTGCATCCGCTTCATACCCAAATTTACATCTATGCTCCCTAACTCTAAGGGAAGCAAATTCTCCTTTATTTGAATCTCCTGAGTGTCACCATCAATCCTGAGCAGATGTCACAACTTTTTTCCATCTTCCTTGTTCCCATCATCACCCCAAAATAGCTCGTGTCGACTTGCTTCGGCCCCAATCGGTCTACCACATGATTGGAGATGAAGTGTGGGTCGCCCCACTGTCCACCAAAACTACCACCGATTCGTCTCCTATATGTCTCCTCACCTTCATGATGTGATTTGAGGCAAACCCCACCACTGAGTTTAGGGAGACCTCTGTCACATCTAGGTGCAAATGCTCCTCCTCAATCACCCCATCCTCTAGAGTCTCCTCCTCATCACAGACTGTAAGTACCAACAACAAACAGTCCTTGCAGCGGTGGCCTGGTGCAAACTTCTCATCACAACAAAAATACAATCCCCTATCCCGCTTCTCTTGAAACTCTGTCTTGCTCAATTGCTTGAAATTTTCCCCTAGTTGTGCTCCTAATCCCCTATGCTTAGATATTTCTCTCCGAATGGGCACAGGTTGTACCTTTGTTGCCAAAATAATAGTCGTCGTCCGATATGAAGCTCCCAAACTATTGCCCTTGCAGCTTCTCTAAAGTGAGTTTTTGTCCTCTCCACCAACTAGGCTAACTCCATAGCCTCCCCGAACCCTCATAGCCTCAAAAATCGGATAGCAACCTTGATCTCTGGCTTGAGTCCCTTCATGAAATTCCACTCCAACAATGCCTTAGATAGACTCCCCAATCGACCAGAAAGGTACTCAAACCTCTCCCGATGATCCATCACTGTCCCTTCCTGAACCAAAGCAAAGAATTGCTCGTACAAGTCTCCTTCCAAACTGGTTCAAAAAAGTTCTAATAAAATATCTTTAAACTCCCTCCACGAATGAATTGGTTCCCTCATGTCTCTTCACTGATACCAAGACAAGGCCTTCCCCTCCAAGCATAAAGCCGCCGCCATGAGTCTCTCCTCCTCCGTCAGCACATTCACCGCAAAGTATCTCTCCACCACAGATCCATCCATGAGCATCTTCCCTCTCAAAAAACGGGCATCTTCAGCTTTCTCACTCTTGAATCCACTCTACCCCAACTTCTTCTTCCACCTCCGGCCTCTCCCATGTAGTGATTGTTGTGAATATCAACATTATTTTCTCCCACCTCTCCACCTTTCATAGATATCATATTTCTCAACATCAGCCCTCCTTATTTTTTTCTCCCAATTTCTCCTCATCCTATATATCATTCACCCATTTCCCTCTTGATTATCGGTTCAAGAGATGACATATCTTTCCTATCGCCCAAGATTTTTACCTCTCGATCATCCCTCATTGTGTCGATATTGGGGTTTCCCCCACTTCCTTGGCCAACCACCGATTCCCTCACCTTCGATGTTGCGGGTTGGGTGTATTTTCTTCATGATGTCCTCTAGGTTAGAAAACCTTCCTTCCATGGATGAAATCCTTTCCAAAACTTCATATTTAAATTGACCAACTTCTCCTTCCAATTTTCCTTCCACATAATCCACTTTCTTCAGCGCAATAGGTCCCGAGTCTTGCTCTAATACCAATTTGATAGGACTTGAAGATTAAAACAGCACACGACAATATTAAAAAGAACTTACTCCAAATAGGTTCAGAAATAACACCAAGATAGCTATTTTTACTAATTTCCAAGCAAAGTAAGACAAGATACAAGTTGATTAACTATTCGAGAAGGTCAGTCGTCCCTCCAACAATTCCTAGCAGCTACTAGGCACCCCAAATACCTCACAAAAAGTGTCAAAAACTACTGCAAAAATTCAAAACAAAACATAAAAATAACCCTCCATAATCTCCCCCCTTAAATAGCCCAAATCCCCTAATAAATGCCCCAATCATCTTTCCCAAAAAATTCCCCCCAAAGCCTCTTCTCCTGTAGATAATAAAGGAGGTTTTGAGCCCCACTTGGGAAGCTGAACTGCTCCCCTCCTGATGCGAGCAAAAAATCCTTGGGGAGAGAGAGGGCCCCCCAAGAAATTCTTGATCACCACAAAAATAACAAAAAGAGAGAGACTTAGGAACTAAGTAATAAGAAGAACAAATTCTTAGATTTCATATAAAAAGACACTTACAAACTTTTGACTCAATCGAGACTCAAGCAAGACACCTTACAACTCTTACAAACGACACAAACACAAATTAAAGCCTAAAACTGCTTTCCAAGAGATGAAGGATACAATGGAGTGGATACTTGCGGAGAGACGAAAGAGATTAGAAGCCGAGAAGAAGGGTGGAAAGAACTCGCGAGTCTCCCCGAGAAATAGAAGAAGAAGTAGAAGAAGAAGCTCTCAAGCTCTTCCAAGAAAATCCGCAGACTTCTTTTCAAAAATTCTTTCTTAACATTACTTTAAAAAATTCCAAAACATCTCATATTTATAGACATGAGAGGGGAATACAAACAGCCACTTCAATGATTTCCCACAGGAATCCAAGCATCACAAACCACGGAAAAGCCCCCCCAACCTCACGGGAAACAGCCCAACCATGGACCCAAAGAGGCAGCCGCGGAAACCCAAGAGGCCAGCACGGAACCGAGGCACCAAAGAACGGGAAAGGCCACCCAGCAGGAAAACCAGCAGCCAACCGTGGAAACCAAGGAGCCAAGGCACGAAAATAGCCAACCATGGAATCCAAGGAGCCAAGGCATGAAAAACAACAAGCACAGGGAATCCAAAAACCATTTTGGAAACCCAAGGGACAAACTACGAATTTTAAGAGACAAAACTATAAATAAAGAACTACATAAATAAGAAAATAAATGAACTAAAACCTAGCTACGAATAAGCTAACCTTTAGTTCAATAAATGAACTAAAAACCGGCTCATAATGAGCTAAATTTCAGCTCAAAATTTATTGAGCTAGCAAACTCAAGGGAAGTCAAAACCAAATTTTTTTTTGGGTTTGATTTGAAGCTACATCAAAATGCCTTTGGCAAATGTCTAGCCCTGTTCCTCACATGTAAGACCTCATTTTTTGGGGTTCTATCTTTTGATTTTATTAATGTAGCATAATTTTTTATCCATTTACATATCTAACACTTAAATCTTTATATTTTATGTTATAACAAACTAGCGACAAGATCATATCGGACCTTTACATGACAAAGAGTATTTCACTTCCGATATATGAATGTAAGGGGCAATTTTTATGTGATTTAGATATGAAGATATAGGAAAATAAACTATAAGGCTTTATGTATTAAATATATAACTACGTATGAATCTATGATGCACCGACACGAACACGACACGACACGGACACGGACACGGGACACGGCAATTTTTAAAAATATAGGACACGAGTGCGGCGTGGACCGACATAATATTTTTTTAATAAAATATATAATAATTTTTAAAAATTTAGGACACGAACACGGCGTGGACAGATGGCTCTTTTGAACCTTCACCTAATCCACCCCCGCCAGTAGCAGAGCTCATTTTGCTAACAAACCAATCATACATATGAATACACCAAATTAAATTGATATGAATTGAAATCAAAATATCCCAATAATAAGACAACATGAATACAACAATATACCAGTCTGTCGCGGGGTCAAGGGGTAGGCCCCTGCGGCGGTTTCCGGGGGCGCTGCCCCCGAAACAAAATTTTATTGTAAGAGTAATTTTGAAGTTCTGCTTGTTTTAAGTTCATAAATTATTTGTATGAGAAGATACCGAGTGGTACCAAACATGTACCTAGCAATACCGAACATGTACCTAGCAGTACCGGGCATGTACCTAGCAGTACTGAGCGGTACCGAACATGTACCTAGCAGTACCGAACATATACCTAGCATTACCGAATATGTACCTAGCGGTACTAAGCGGTACCAAGCATGTACCTAGCAGTACCGAGCATGTATCAAGCGGTACCGAGCATATATTGAGCAGTACTGAGCATGTACTAAGCGGTACAGAGCATGTAATGTGCGTTACCGAGCATGTACTGAGCGTTACCGAGCATTTACTGAGCAGTACCGCGCATGTACTAAGCGATACCGAACATGTACTGAGCGGTACCGAGCATGTACCTAGCGGTACCGAGCATGTATGTAAAACCCGAAAATCCTATTTTAGGCTTTGCACGCTTTTTAAAGCGCCGCGACGAGAATTTAAGTAAAATTTTCAAGGTTAACGGAATGTAACGGAATTAATTTTAAAAAATCTTACGCGAAATTCTGATGGTTTTGGTATATAGAAGTTATACCAAATTTTGCCTAATTAGAGAGTTATTATTTTTAGAAGTCTCTAAATGCCAACTTTGCCCATAGGTTTTTCTTAAGCCGAATTTACTTAAGGGTAATATGGTCATTTAGCAAAACCTAAATCCTCTTAATAGCTTAACCGAGCCCTACCTCTCCATTTTCACGCGTGAAACCGAGCGGACCGAACAGGAGCGGACGGACGGGCGACGGGCGGCTTCCGCGAGGGCGCTCCGGCGACGATTTTCCGACGAGAGCTTTAGGTCAAATTGAAGAGGGCGACGAGAGGATTACTCCGGTATGTTTATTTTCAAGCGAAACTTCCTATATCTCTAGATATTTGGAAAAGAATTTTCTAGGGTTTTGTAAGATTTTCGTTTTCTTTCGTAATTTCTTTACAAGAACTCTAAGGAAATATTAGATGAATGTTTTAGCAATGAAAATGAAGTAATTTGATGAATTTTTGGAAGATTTAGAAAGTAGAATTTTTGACCTAAATCTTAATTTCATAAGAATCCTTTACGAAAATGATTTTTAAGGGTTTAAGAAACGTTTTTAAAGCATAAAATTTGTCTTTTTATAAAAATTTAGTTTTCTTGTAATTCTCATTATTTTTAATCCAAAAATATTATTATAATTATGTAATTGTGTTAGGGATCAATTTTAGATCAAAGAATTGATGAAATTGGAGGTTTATGAATTTCCAAATTTTAGGTATTTAATTAATCCGAAATTAATAGCTATTTATTTAAAAATCTACTAAGTGTCGTAGGAAAAATGAATGATTTGACATGTCTCTTTTAAAATCATTTTAGGCTTTGAACGTTAAGGAGAAACGACAAGTGTTGGAACGACGTCGTACATCGTAAAAGTCTACTTTGAGAATTTAAGGTAGGTGTTCAGAACCAGTTAAATTTATAAGTGCTTCAAATTTCTTATTGCTAAATGTATTTCATGTCTTTATATTTTTATTAGTTAATGTTTTAAATTCAGTAATTTTACAAGTTTATGTCTTTATTATTTGCATTAACTGTTGAGCATATGGATCATAAGAAAGGCATTTAGGCATGAAAATATTGAGGCTTATGAAAGGAGATTAAATGGAAATGAAAAGTTTTAATGAAATAAATTTTCATGTGCATGTTGATCCGGAAGTGCCCAACAAATGGTAATGGGGCTTGTAAAAGCCAAATGGTAAAGGAAATGGCCACAATTTGACTGCGTACCTGATCAGTACGAAAAAGGAGACTTCCGGAACGGATGATACATTTAACATATTCATATTGCACTTTGCATTGCATATAAAATAGATTAAAGGAAAGAATGAAAGGAAAGCAATGTTTATGAAAAAGAAAAATGACACTATATGTTATGAAAATGCTTAATTGTATGAATCAGTTTCTAATTGTAAATGTTTTTAATTCATGCATCTTATGAAATTAACTGTATTATGAATTACCTGCTGAGCATTAGCTCATTCCTCGTTTTGGATATATTTTTCAAGAGAGAAATAATGGTTGCACGACGACCGTATACTTATCGTCGTAGGGGACCTCAGGAGGAAGAAAGGTTCCATTTTTTTTATATATTTTAAGTCTAAGTTGAGTTTGTATCTGAGTTTGATTGGTAAGTGAAGTTTATATAATTTGATGTGTTGACAGTTTTTATTGGTCTTGAGATATTTGAACAAGTTTGGAACTATCTGAATTTAATGTGTTAGTGGCTCTTTCTTGTATTGGATGATGATTATGAGGTCAAATTAATGTTTTTAATTAGAACTGTTTATGTTTTATTTATGTTTTTCTGTACGACCTTTTTGCTCCCGCCCTGTTAACTCGGGCTAGCCGGGTCGGGTCGTGACAATGTACCTAGCGGTACCTCATTTAATAACTGGACACACGTGTCCGATTTTAATTTTAATTTTTTTAATTGCAACAATTCAATGCCGTGTCGGACATGTGTCCATGCCGTGTCCGACACATGTCCGACACTGCATACCCTCTTTAAGTGTCGTGTCGGTGCATCATAGGTATGAATTCAATGGTATGTATGTAAACACCCCCTAATTTTACTCACTCATCTTATAGGAATATCTTGTATTCACATTTATAAATGCACAAATCAATATTTATTTCCTACTCTATTTATCTTCAATAGGCGTTCTACCAACAACTGCCTAATAACATCGTTTCTCAACATATGCTTCCTAATATTAATAGATCTGCAAGGACCACATATATGATATTCAAAAATGTAAGGGCCCCTTTAGAAAATAGTTCTTAAAAGAGTTGTTTAAATAAGCTAGTTAAATACAATTCAGAGTTTGAAAAAAAAAATATTTTAAATGCAACTTGATTAACTAGAATCAGAATGGATGAGGAGAGATAATGATTGAAATAATGATGATGTCTTGAAAAGGAAATCCACATTGATGAATTCGTATTTGCAGTTGCTTCAATTACAAATAAAACACACAACAAATCTGCTATAAGAGGACCAAAGCAGTTGCAATTCTTTTGGAAGAAAATGAAATAAAAGAATTTCAAGAAGAGTGGGGTTACAACCCCTATATTTTCATCTTAGGCTTGGAAGTACCCATTTTTTGGTGAAAACTTTTTTCGGATACGAATAAACTCTTTTTATCAACCCAGCAAGAAATTTCATCGAATGAATTGTTCATCTTTATATCGGAAAATATCAAACCATTATACGTTTAAATCTTAAATAAACACAAAAAAGTCAAAACCACTAAAGAACAAATATAGTTACAATAAAATGAGTAGATTCAAAATGAATTATAAAGGAAGATAGCAGTTAAATAATTAGCATAGCATACAAACATAATTTTAAGGTGATAGCATTAAAAGACAATAAAAATAAACAGCGGAAACAACCTTAAGTTTAGTAAACTGATCAGCTAATGACAGCTCCTCATGAATCATATCCATTAACCTACAAACAAAAAAAGCTTTTATAATATGAAAGTCAAAGATATTTGACAAACTAAAAATATACAATTTACAGCAATAACAGAGAATACTGGTGCAACATTTACATTGGAATGCTTATGTGGCAGCACTCAGGAGAAGTTCAAACAATAAACAAGGCCGCCACATTTTAATTTAAGTAGACTCAAGAAATATATAAAAAAAAAATCTAAGCCCCAAAGACGGATTAAAAAAAATGTTATCGATAAACTTCTAATATTCATTGTACAAGTGTATAACCTTTGTATCCCATACAATGCAGCAGATCAAACTTAATACACAGACCGATGCGAATCCATGCAAATACCTTCAAACAGCATCTATAGTTCTAGGATGAAAAAATAGGCAGAAACCAGCTAATGAATTCTTTGTTATTAGAAGAAACTTGCATCTATCCTAGAAAATATTCATTAGTATAACATTAACAAATGGTGCTTGAACCTTAATTAGTTTAGTCCCGAAGTATGTTTTGTACGCATTTCATATATGCAATAAAGATATTATTTACTTTCTTAATAATCCTAAATTCGTAATGCATTTTAAAGTTATATTAAGCTGAGTCTTTATAAAAAAAAAATTCTAGTTTTGTATGAAGGTACACTTTAATGATAAATGATGAAATCAAATTTTATCTTCTTCAAGATTTTCTTCTCTCTCCCCTCGGGCGCTTCTTTTAATATATGTTCATCTCGTCTTTTAACTTCTGTAGTGTTGCTTGTAATCAATATGGCATCAGAGTTCACCTCAATCCAGCTGCCTCAACCTCATTCGCTTTGATGTTTAATGCTTTAATTTCCTGTAGTTAAACCATGCTTTATGACGGGAACAGATGTAGAACGGGTAGGAGGCTTTGCTAGGGAGAGGATCTCTTCTCCAAAATCTGACAGCAAGTTCTGATTTCTTTGCCCAAAACCTGAGAAGAATCTCAGATTTTCTCTTGAGAGGGGAGGGGAAGCAATCTCCAAGCTTCTTTCTCTTAAAATCTGAAAACCGCTTCAGCTTTCAATCAAAATCTGAGTGGAGTCTTCAGATTTGGAAATTCTGGGCAGCAACTTGTAATGCTTGGGACGTCTGGACAGCAGCTACCATGGATTCCAACCTTAGGATTGTGGGTGGGATCAATCCAGAAATCTGGCCAGCATGCAGGAGGCGGAATCTCCAGGGATTTCACAGATTTTTCTCACAAAATCTGAGAGGAATTTCAGCAGGTAATAAATAGAGGAAGTGCACTATGAGGGGTCAGCGGTGTGGGCTCAAAATCAATTGTGAATTGGGGAAGGAGAGGAGCTATGAGAGAAAGAGGAGAGAGACGGGTGGGAGAGAGAGGGGGCTGGCGGGATTGAGAAGGAAGAGGGAATTCTACTCCTTGAATCCGTGATATGAATTAGGGAAATATAATAGGAAATAAAGTCCAGGGAGAATTCGGCTAGGGGCTGTGGAGTCAGATTTTTTTTTTTTTTGGAGAAATTTCCAAAGGTTTAAGCTGCAGAGGGAATCAATTAGCAGAGAAAGGCAAGGGAAATTTCGGTTATGATGGATTGGAGGGATTTTGAATTATTTCCTAAATCTAGACTTGATTTAGGAAATAATTTGAAATAGGATTTAATGAGGGTAAAGGGGGGGCCGGCGGCATTCATGGGCAAGGGGGAGTAATTTGTAAGAACAATTATGAATTCCTAATTTAGGTTTTAGATTTAGAAAAGAATTAATTTAAATCATCATGAATTTAAATTTCGAAATTAGATTTAAATCAATCACTTTCCTAAAATAGAATAGCTAATTTTAGGAAATATTTTGAATTCAAATTTTAAACAATTTGAATTTCAAATTAAGTCCTAATATCATTTACCCCAAATTAGGAAACTCAAGAAGGAAGAGGGAAGGGTGAGGAAGTTTGGAAATAAATCCAAGTGGATTTATTGGAGGGGGGCCGGCGGCATCATGAGGGTGGGAATTTAGGGAGAATTAATGAGGGTTTCCAAACCAGGCTAATTTAATTTGGAGGGATTAATGACTCATCTCCTTGCAATTCAAATTTGAATTTTGAATTGGAGAGTTAAAACATTCCAAATATGGATCAAACCCATTTAGAAAAGATTTCAAATTTGAAATTGAAATCCAAAATTGTCATGGATTTTCCCTCTCGATTTTGCCAACCCAATATGGAAGGAGGAATGGCCATGGGAAGAAGAGGGGTGAGGCCGGCGGCTAGGGTGCCAAGGCCGGCGGTTTGGAAGATTTTCTGGTGAGGTGGTCGGCGGCTTATGGTGGAAATGGAGACGACGTCTTGGAGATGGAGAAGATGAAGGTGGACGTAGGTAGAGGATGAAGACGACGGCTAGAAAATAAGAAAGAACAAAACAAATACAAAAATAGAAGATAAAAACCGCGAGCCTTGGACTCTTCTGGAGACTGACGGGTGATGCTTTGCCCTTCTCCAAGGGACTTCAAGTCACGAGCCCGAACCCATTCTGCGACTGGTGAAACTCCGATTCCTTCTCATAGGAATCTCACTATCGTCCTCTCAAAAGAACACAAGTGTTGAATACAAATTTTAATATCAATAATACATCCCCATTACAATAGCTACAGGCCATATATATAAGCAACAACATAAGAAAACTCAAAATACAAAATTGCCCTTTGGGCCACAACACTCACATAAACCAACCTAGGGGTAAAACATGAAATACATCAAATAAGAACTAAAATTCAGAAAAATAACTCATAATTGAAAATTTAAATTATAGCCATCGATTTACGACGCCTCCTGTGATAGATGCGTCAAATCTTCGTACCGATGTCCGCATCAGGAACTGCTTGCGGTTGGCTCAACCTCACAAGATTTCCTGCAAGATTACATCGTGTAACTTCCATGTTCTTTTGCTCAATCATAACCTAAGCATAATGAATCGACCTAAGCAACAAGTCAATCCCAACTTCCAAGTTGATCCCACCTTAAGATGTTATCACATCCTAAACCCCACCCAAAAGCGTCCTTAGGCATCTGCCTCCATCTAGATTAACCACATCAGTGCAGGCAAAGATTGCACGACCTCGCTTGTACGCACTTCGTTCCATGCTCCATCAAAATCCACAGCACACTCCTCTTGGCAATGTGCATCTATGCTTGCAAATGAACCCAAATGGATGAGCAAATATAACAAGATTAAAATAAATTTAGCAATAATAACATACATAAAAAATCATAAAGACCCACAATCCCAAATGAACCCCCATGTCCACGGAAGATGGGGGTTATTATTGCTAAGAATATAAATGTAAAGTTAAACAAGCAAGATAATCAATTGTTCATCCACAAGCTCCTTCTCAAAGTCTTCCTTACAAAATAAAGCGTCGAGAATAAATGTAGGTGAAGATGAAATGCTGTAAATGCAGTTTCAAAGCCAACCAAATCAAATGTAGGTACAGGTTGTTGTATTACAAGTTTAATTTCAGGAACAAACTCCACTTCAAACAAGTTACACAAGTTGGCAAATAGTTAAGGAATTCAGGATTAGTACAAATAAGCTTTCATTTGAACTTGCCATACCCCGGCTCAAAGAGGCAGGCTTGGAGGTGCACCCAAAAAGTGACTTCTAAATAATGCTCTATTTTGCACAAATTCTAATCATATTAACTTTAATCTACCTCATTTACTTCTTAATTATTCCATATTAATTTTATTTATTCATCTTAACGGTGCCACTGCTATATATTATAAAGAAAGGTGCTACTCTAAAGGTGCTACTGACATTTTTTTTTTTGCTCAAATAAAAAAATAAAAAAAATTATAAAATGCTCAAATCACCTGAGTCTATTTTTAATTAGATTTATCTTCAATATGTGCTACTCTAAATAATAAATGGAAACAATGGGTCCCAAAATCAAACCAAGAAAAAACAACAGTTCACAAAAAAGAGAAAAAAATAAAACATTTGAAAAGTAAACTAGAACTTCACGGAAGTCATAAATAGTCTAAGCGTAAAACTATTAAAAGGGTAAAAAACATTTTAAAACAAGAGATGGTATTGATAATTACAGGTAAAGATCAACTTCTTCAATATTGATTAGAGCACCATTAAGAGCCATCAATGACTTGCCAGCTGGAACCATTCTCTGGTTTGTGATAATTTCTTCCTTAATGGAATCATTAAGCTGCATATTAAAACGGGAGCAGATTATAACCATTGAAATCTAAATGTCTGACAAATTGATTGCATAAATGAATGCAAGGTATAGAGAATAGGTAGAACAGTTAGCAGGACTCACCTTCATTCGAGACAATGAGGAAACAATGCTTGGAAAATTCTGGTTTATTTCTTGCATTGACTGCAAGGGATCCAATGCATGCACAATTCTTTGAGCAGTTTGATGGCCCAGATCTACAGGAAGATAATTGTACATAATCAGTTACAAAAAGCAACAGAAATTTTTATCAAGTGAGAAAAGTACTGAAGTTGTTGATATGTCTTCACCGTCAGATATTCACAATAAGAACGATAGAAAAATGATAAAAAAACATTACCCTTCAGCTCCCAAACTTCAAGGGTGTCTGATATAGTTGATGATAATAAGTACTCTCTGAAAGACATAATCTCACCAGTCAGCTCGGGTCTGCGTTCCTGCAAATTCAAAGATTAGAGATGTGGCAAATTACCCTTAGAATAAGTGGTTCAAAACATGCAATCTTCGCAAAAAAGGTTTGTAATTTCAGAACAGTACAACAAACCAAGATTTTTGAGAATATAAATCCACTAATTTCTTGGCTTAGATCCTCTGTCTTTGGATCTTCTAAAGTAACACCTGCAAATAATGGATGTATAGCTTTACAAATTCTAAACAAACAAAAAGGTAACAATGTAAAGAGATTCCACAAATTTTATAAAGCATGTTGATGGACGGCATACTCATGATCAAGTCCTGACTAAAATAAAGAAGAACATGCCAAACAAAAAATTAAGATCTAAACATTGTTGAAATCCATTCGGGTTAGAAGGCCCAATTAAAAATAAGTCATCCGTCGTTTCAACGCTCTTAAATTTTGCATTAATTTTCTTAATAACATTTCATCGATGATGTAACAACGGATTATCCAAGAATATAATTCTGCCTAAACATAGATCCCAATCAAATGATTTTTAAACAGAATAACAGCAAAATTGCATAACTTCAGAAGCAGTAACCCTATCCCAACAACAGGATTCAGCTTCATATAGTCTCCATAGCTATTAATTCCCGTAAATGAGCAATAAAATATGAAATTTAAAACATAGAAAAGAGAAGGAGCCATGCACTATTGGAAATTCAGATTGGGTGCCTAATGCAAACATAAAGAACCAAAGCCACAACTGAGAAGTCAAATGCGAGTGGAACATGAAACACTGGACAGCATGAATTAACCTTTCTTTATTGTACTATCATCCATAGCTTTGTACTCCATGTTCTTTAAAGCAAGCTCCACTCCATAACCGCCCAAGTTTACTGCATCCGAAGCACCAACAAAAGTGCAATAGCTATTGCTTGTAGCTTGGCACCACGAAGGTAAAACAGGCCTGGTAACATATTTAATTTTCCCCTATAGCAGCAGACTGATTATAAGATTTAAACTCAACAAAGAAGGGAGTAAATATGAGGTAACGTACGCCATACGAGTTCAAATTTAGTCATTAAAAAAAAGTAACAAAAGCTAGGAAATGTCAACACAAAACTATAACGGTGAGAATATGCAACGTGGTGCAAATTATTGAAAAAAAATAAGTAATAGAAAAACAGTTATCATTTCTCATTTAGTAATTGGTCATTCGCATAGGACGTCTGCCATAATGTATTTCTTGCAAATAGAATGGTGATATCGAAATCAATTTAAAATTATGGATACTACTGATTGGTAAAACAAAGTAGTGGCTAAATAACTGCACCATTTTAATTTCCATAAGAAAATATGGAAAATCCCTTACTTGACGATACCACATACAGACATACTCCTTTCTAAAATAAAGAGTTGCATAATTTTACCCTTCAAATCATATTCAACATGTGAAAGATTAAACATGATAAATGCAGCCGTGGCATCAATTAACAGAATGTCAGCGTAACTTCTGAAGCTTAAACTCCCATATCAATCCCTAAAACATCATGTGAAGCCATTAGCAAGAGATTTATTGATTGTTTGACAAATAAACGAAGTGGTGATAACATGTTTGCAGTTAAAAACAGGTTCTCCGAATTGCAAATCTTCTAATGTGAATCGACTAGGAATTACTTGAGAAATTAAAAGGAACAATTGATTAAAACTTGCTAATATACAATTATTGCTTGTAAATAAAGAAGAGTTAGTAATTCAACGTATTCAACTTGCTTAAGCAAAGAAGTGCTCTTGAGATTAACCAAACAATCCAATCAAATTTCAAAAACAATAGTAAATGTTACATGCACAAAACATAATCCACCACTTTTAATAACGAGAGGTTCACCTTGAGTACCTTCTCACTAAATCACTCGTAGGCTTTAGCAAGGAAAGACGAACCATACGAGGAAGGAGATTACCACTAGGAAGATGGCGCCGAAGACCTTCGTTGATGGAGCAGTAACCGGAGGTGTAGGAAGAGTGGATCGTCCAATGAGAAGCCACAGTGCTCTGGGTTGTTGAATCTCGATCATCTCGGCGAGGCAATAAATGATGTGGTTGACGTAGCTTTCCACCGACACTTCATACTCCCAATCTGGTTCGTAAAAAGGAGAACGGAGGATGTCGACCTCTCCTTGGGCGTTGTAGGCAAGACCGTGATCGACCTCAGGGTCGGCCATAAACTAAAGGAAAGAGGGAGGAAGAATCTTGCCTTCGGCTTGTGGTTTCAAAATACATGAGAGGCTTAGGGTTTCTAAGTGGCAAAGGGGGGGCCAAGGAGGGAGAGGGTAGGGGCGGCTAGGTAAGCTAGGATCTAGGTTAGGTTGGGATTGGGAGGGAAAGTTTTAATAAATCTGAAATTAATTCAAATTTAAGTGGATTTGGAGGGAGTTGGATTTGAATATTCAAATTCAAATTCAACCAATGCTTAGGATCCAAATAGGCAATCAATGGGTGAAGTCCATTAATGGGTCGGTGGCATGATGAGGGGAGGGAGTGGATTTGGAGAGCTTTTAGAAGTTTCCAAATATGGTTTACTAATTAAGGAGTGGAGTAATTAAATCCAATCCAATTTGAAATTAAATTGAATTTGGATTTAAAACTTTTCAAATATAGCTATGTAAATTAGGAAGTTATTTGAAATTCAAATTTGAATTTCAAATTGAAGAGTTATCTTCCTAAATTATTTGGTGAGTTTTGGTAAGTGGTAATGATGATGGAAAATCATCATTAATGGTGGGAGGGCCAAGGTGGCCAGCGGCAAGGTGATGGGAGGAACTTAGGGGTTTGGCTGGATGGGGGGATGGGGCTAGGTTGCCGGGTGGGCTTGAGGTGGTGGGGTTGTGGGATGATTTGGGTGGGGGAAATGGCTAGCGGTGGAAGGGCTAGGAGGAGTCAACGGGTGGAGTGGGGAGAAGAGAAGAAAAGCAAAGTAAAATAAATTGAACCACGAGCCGCAGACCCTTCCGACGACTGGTGGGTATTGCTCTTGCTCTCACTTTGAGCTCTCTCTCCCTTCTCTCTAGTGCTCACACAAGAAGAAGAAGAAAACACATGAAATTTTCATTATCCAATCATCATCCCATTACAATAGATGAGGCCTCAATATATAGGCCTAAAATAAAATAAAGGAAAAGACTCAAATGCCCCTTGGGCTACAACTCAAATAAACTCAAGTCAAAAGGTACAATCGAAACTTTAAAATAAATAATACATTAATGCATCAAAAATAAAGACCGTGAATCGTAGCCGTCGATCTACGATTCCTACGCCGATAAACTTGTCGTTAACGTGTGTCGATGTCCTCATCATCTTCACTCCGGCAAGACATTACTTTGCTAAAGTTGTCGGTAGCTTGGTTTTCCAGTATCTAGCACCTCAGAAAGGCCACTAAACTCTAATCATTTTTAATAAGTCCATGGGGAAGCTCGGTTACAATATAGCTGACTAATCATCCTCCAGACATAAAAATAAGCAAACAAAATAGTCAAAGGAGGTGTTACTATAGCCCAGTTGGGGGTACAAAGATCCAAACTACAAATTAATCTGACACATAAACACATAAGCGGTGGCTTTAGAGAACATTTCATCTTACATAAACTAAAACAGAACATTTTCCTCACAATCATATTAAGTGTTTCCTCTCTCTCTCTCTCTCTACATTTTTTTGTCTTGGGTAACAATCACAAAAGTTCAGAAGAATTGTCTCCCCGAAATTCATGCTGATTTTGGAGTTTGGACAGGGTACTTTTTCTTTTTGGAGCAAGGAATTGCCAATAAATAGAGCATATACGACACCGATTTATTCAAAACACATAAACTATCCGCCAACTGTTTGTTCTTTAACTTACTCTTCTCTTTCACTTCATTTGTTTCAATAGATTATTTTAAATTAGATTCATAAAAAGTGATTTTACATACTGCATAACAGATTAATCATCTACCTTGAAAAGCAAACAAGACTTATAAAACATAGCAGTCATCAATACCTATGAATTAACTTAAATTAAAAGGGAAAAAATTAAATCAAATGACTATATAGTTTGACTCTGCTGGCATAACATTAATAACAAATAAAAATAAGGTTAAAGCAATTATAGGATGAAATGCAGCAGGCTTTAAAAACACCTAAAAATTTTCAAAACGTCTGATTCAGTATAGAATAATCACCCTAACAAACTTAAAATTAAGATGGAAAATAAAATGATTTTACTGATTGGTGGAAGTATTCCTTTTCAGAGGGTTAATACTCATTGCAAAAGTAGTCAGTCTAATACTTACAAAAAAACAATATAGTTAGGGACATTCTTTCATTAATGTCAACCCTAATTACATCATAATCATTTCCATAAAAAATAAAAAATGTAAAATTTGAGGAAGTTAAAGATCGTTAGAAGTTCCAAAAGGTTCTCAAGAATACTAAAAATGCTAAGTGCCATTTGTACCCCTTAATGTGTGATCCCTATAGAAGCATCATTGCTGTTTAAGTGTTGAACTAAAGCCAAGTCTACAAATGATTAATGCTTTCAAAATATTATACGCATGGTTTTAAAAATTGGACCGGACCAGCCGGTTCAACCGCAAACCGATGATATTTAGTCGGCTAAGTTCATCTAAAAAATCGGCCCTATATGAACTGATTAGAACTACAGGTTCGATTGGCGAACCGATCCCGATTTCTAAGAACGAACCAGTTCAATTATTATCCTACTTAAATAATTTAATTTAATAAATTTAGTATAAAATTTAAATTACATATTCAATTTAAAAATTAATTTAAATATAACATATTTTTATTTTATAATGAGCATTAAATTTATACAATGATCATTTAACAACCAAGCACCAACAAAACATAACCACATGATCCCACACACCCATGTAAGTTCCTAACGCATGCAAGCAATTAAACCATCAAGCTTTTATCCGTCTACGTTGGGTATGACTAAATGAATCTTTTTTCTCCATTGTGTCCTGTTAAGAGTCAAATTTTTATTTAAATCTAATAAAAAATGTCATATCTAATATTTTCTAACCAAGTCTTTTTAGGTCTACCTCTACCTTTATGAACATAAGTCAAATCTAATACATCTACTCTCCTAACCGAGTCATTGAAACGCCGACGTTTTAGGTGACCAAATTATCTAAGGCAACTCTCTCTAATCTTATCTGCCACTGGAGCTATGTTACATCAGGTCCCTCTTGGGTCGGTCCTGCCGGCCCTTTCCTGAACCAGCTCTTGGGGGCTGATTTGGAGGGGATTAATTAAGAAATATTTCCTAACTGAAGAAGGCAGATTTGGGAATTGATTTGGAGGGGATAAATTATGAAATATTTCTTAATTGAAAATGGCATATTTTGAGGCAGCTTTGGGGATTGATTTGGAGGTGATTAATTAGAAAATATTTCATAATTAAAGAAAGCAGATTTTGGGGTTGATTTGAAGGGGATTAATTAGAATATGTTTCCTAATTGAAGAGACCGTATTTAGGGGTTGATTTGGGAAGAAAATATTTAAGGAAATAGGGCATATTTGGGAGGGAATTGGGGGAGGGCTATTTGGGTATATGTCGTTTATTGTATGTTTTAAGTAGGGGGTTTTGCCTAGGGTTAGGGATATGTGTTTTTTTACTAAAATTAGATTGTTCTTAGGGTGTTTGAGCTCTAACTGGCGGCTAGAGATTTGGGAAAGCTGGATTGATGTGATTCCACATGCGAAGGAGCTTCTTAAGAAAATTAAAAGTGATTGACAATTGAATTACAATTAAGAGCTTATTGAGATAACAAGTAAAATCATTAAAGGTTCTTAGTTGTTAACTTGCTTAGGCGAAGGAGTACAAGTAGATTAACCAAAAACTCATGGATAACCAAGGATAGTAGCAATACCAAAAGCTATTAATCAACAATCCGGAATTTAATAAAGAGAGTTTTCACCTTGGGGATGGATCACTCAACTACACTAGGCTTAGCGGGAGAAGATCTTCAGCACACCAAACGATGCCATGAGGAAGGTTGCAACGCCGATGGTCTTGAGCCACGGAAAGGTCGAC